>NC_080171.1:48375068-48531335 GCF_950295315.1 Erinaceus europaeus
GGTGAGAGTGAAGTGGATTTATACCCCTGTTGACATGTAATTTTATAAATCAATGTTAAATCACTAATAACATTTTAAAAAAAGAAAAAGAAGTCATATGTAACTCAATGTTGGAAGTAAAGCTATTTGTAACTCCTTAGAATGCTGCCAATATAACAAAAAATATAAAAAAGAAAAACAATCTATCTTTGAGGAAACGAGGTAAAAAATACATGTTTTCTGTATTAGGTTGTTTTAGAGAAAGATAATCTGAGAATAAGATGAAACTAAAAGGGTTGAAAATACATTTGCTCTTTTTTTAGGTCACCATCCAAGGTTTCCTGACCCAAGAGACTTAACCAGTGAGTGACTGCTATCTGTGCTGCTGTGACTATCTCCTGAGGACCCAATCTTCCATCTTTCACCAGGTGAGATATTTCTTAATATAAAGAACCTCTCTATCCAGTCCAATTTTGGCTCATGTACTTTACAGCAGTGCTCTTATATTTTGTTCATGGGTGGGTACTACCCTTCCATTTATAAGTTATGGACAATTGAGTGATGTGGTCCTCTATAAAACTATCAACCCTTGCTTCTTTCATCCTACTCTAGTTTTTCAACTAGCCATATACTAAGTAGTAAATAAAGTTTACTAATCCACTCTTAATCTTTGGCAGGATCTTAACATGGTCACTACCTGCTAACCTTTAGTATATACCTAGACAATTGGTTGAAAGTATTCTAACAAACGTACACCAGACAAAGGGCAATTATTATTCCTAAGATTGCCTTCTTGTAACTATTAAGCTAACACTAAAAACCTTGAAGTTAACATAGACTCCTAAAAAATTTAAGTCTTGGGTGTTGGGTGGTAGCGCAGCTGGTTAAGTGCAGATGGTGCAAAGCGCAAGGACTGGTGCATGGATCCCCACCTGCAGGGGGTGGTCACTTCACAGGAGGTGAAGCAGGTCTGCAGGTGTCTGTCTTTTTCTTCCTCTCTCTGTCTTCACCTCCTCTCTCCATTTCTCTCTGTTCTATCCAACAACAACATCAATAAAAACAATAATCATAATAACTACAACAATGATAAAACAACAAAGGCAACAAAAAGGGAAAAAAATAGTCTTCAGGAGTAGTGGATTCATGGTGCATGCAGCAAGCCCCAGCAATAACCCTGGGGGAAAAAAAAAGTAAGTCTTTCTTTCTTAATTTAAGGCTGGATGTCATAAATACACTAGCTTAGACTAAGTCCAGTAGAATATTTGATGGCTATTCAGTTACTGTATAACAAATGGCCTTAAGGCCTTAGCAACTGGGGACATTTTTAAGCTTATTAGAGGGTGGACTACAGGAACTGGATAGTGACAAGAGACAGGTTTACCTAGTTTAGCTACTTTGGTCAGTGGCAGGCCACTTCACACCTGGAGTCCTAGTCATAGATACGGGCATAGACTTGCAAGAGAACTCTTGTCATCATTGGTCACTTCCATCAGGGATGTCTTGAGGTATGTCTCTACCCTATTGTGGGCCTCTCAAACTTTGTTCTCACTGAAAAGCAACATTGGTAAAGACTGTCCCACTCTCTGGAGGGAGTCTGGGTCATTCTACTCTTGTCATTTGAGGAAAGATGGTCATGCAACCTACAGCTGTGACCACAGAATGTGAGCTTAAACTGACAGGGACCCAGAGGTCATATAGGCTCCTTCTTAAGTATTAATAGAAATGGGCCCCAGCTCAGATTGATGTGGTAAGTTAATTCTATTCTTATATAATTTCAAAATGAGAGCCACTCTCTGCCTTAATCTAATTCTCAAGTTCTACACTACTCTAATGCCACCCTACCAGATATTTCTCAAGCCTGCCTTTATGGTAATAACTCAATAAAATATTCTTAGAGTCCAAGTATCATAGGACTAAATTGACATCCTAAATTGACATCCTAGCTACCCTCATCCTGAGTTTCTTATCATTGGCTGTAATCCTATACCTTAAACCCTCCACTTATTAAACATCTGTAAACCTTTCCACCTTTCAGCTATCAAATTCCAGATGCTATCAAGACCCTACCCTGACCTCCCTGCACAGATGACTACATGGTGAAGTATCCAGAAACCTCATCTCTCCAGAGTCCGACCCTACTAGGGAAATATGATGAATCAGAAGACAGTGGAAAATTGGAGTATGAGTCTTATAGACATTATGAGAAGGGAATATATATATATATATGGAGAATTATTAAAGGAGAAAAGCACAGGGAAAAAAGAATAAAAGTAAAGGGAAAAAAAAACTTTGTTTAAAGGATTCAGTGTGTACTCATACCAAGATATACATGGAATATAAACAAGTTTTTAAAAAACTTCCAAGTATAGAACAAAAGAACACTTGAAAAGGACTAGCTGGAGAGGGAAGTATAAAGAAAAATAAAAGAATGAAAGAAACAGAGAAAGAAAGGAAGGAAGGAAGAAAGAAAGGAAAGAAAGGAAGGAAGGAAGGAAGGAAGGAAGGAAGGAAGGAAGGAAGGAAGAAAGGGAAAGAGAAGGAGAAGGACTGGCAAGGTAGTTCACTGGGATAGTGTGCTTGTCTTTGAATCTGGTTCCCACCACACTTAAGGAAGCTTCTGTGCTATGGTGTCTTCCTATCAGCATCCCTCTGTCTTTCTAACTGGGAGAAAATAAAGTTAGCCTGGAATGGTGAAGTTCCAGTGAAGACAAACATACAAATAACAACAAGTGTTGAACATATAAAAGGAATAAAGTATCAGAATATTACAAGAATGGTAATTACTTCCCCAACACTTTACTAGACGATTGTATGGGTATCTTAAAAAATTTAATGTACTTGATCTTCAATCTATAATTTTCTGTTCCCATTCATATAACTACCAATCAAATGAAATGATAAATTAAAAATATTTTCAGAAAAATAGCCTCAAGTATTTTAATTTAATATAATATTGATAAAAAGAATAAATTATATTGACTTACCTTTGGCTTATAGTACAGTGTAAGTTCAGGGAATACAACTTCATTTTGATATCTGTATACACCTCATCACATTGACCACTAAAATTCTAGCATCATTCATATTATAACATAAAATTAGTCTACCCTATTTTTCAGAGTCTAAGAATTATTTCTGCTGTGTGTTGTTAATTTGCTTTTTTCATATTCCACATGTGAGACAAGGCATCTCTTCTAACTGTCCCTCACTGACTTATTTGCTTAGATGAGTCACTTACAGTTCCATCCATGTTATTGAAAATGGTGGTATTTTATAATTTTTTAAATAACTGAGTACTATTTCATAAATTTTTATACTTGAATTGGAAGAGTAAATATTACTAAAAGGCCCATAAATTTTATGATTACAGATCATAAATTTTACAGATCAATACAACCTCTTAAAACCCATTGGAATTTTCAATAACATAGAATAATTAAAATTTATTTATTTATTATGAGAGAGAAAGAGTAAAAGAAGAGGAGTAGAAAGAGGGAACACAGACAGGATCAGAGCAATATTCAACTTTAAATGACCTCTTTGGCCTCTGGAATTCAAATTGGTACTTTATAAGGTTGTGTTATCTTCCTAGTCCCTAGAATAATTCTCAAATATGTATGGGACCACAAAATAAATAAATACATAAATAAAAGAATAGGATTGCCAAACCAATTTTGAGAGAAAGGATAATAAAGCTATCAATCTATGGTACAAAGTAGTAGCTGGGCTTTAAACTATGGTATAAAGTAATAGCTTCAAAGCAGTACTATATTGGAATAAAAACATGCATATCCCCCAACCCCACTGGGACATAATTGAGGATCCAGATGTAAGTATATATAATTAATTCATTTTTACTTATTTTAAAAATATTTTTATTTACTATTGGATGTTGGGAAATTGTGCAGATATGGTTGAGGTTGGCAGGGCTCACAAAGCACCCTGCATTCCTGATACTATGGCCTATCTACATAATGATTGTTTTGCCTGAAAGATCCCCACCCATTTCATTCCTTTGATCTATCTTCTTTCTACCCTCAAGACACTCCCTACCTCCAGGGCATTATTATTAATCCTACCTGTTGAACCCCTAGCAACAGTTGCTGGGGATGTCCAAACCATTCCCAGCCCCCTTTTGCCTTTCTCCACCCCTTTCTTAACCATGTATGTTATTGTCAAGCCACTTCTGTTTCTGTCTTGTTCTCTTCCATATCCCAACCTGGGGGAGGGGGATGTGCAGACCGAGAGGCTGATGCTGGCCATTGTGGTTGGCACCATGTGGCTTACCCAGGTGTGCTAGCACCTGACTCTGGGGCGTGTGAATGAATAAAGATTTGTATTGCTTTGCTGCCACAAGCTTAGTTCCTGGGTCATCTCTCTCTCTCTCTCTCTCTCTCTCTCTCTCTCCCCCTCTCTCTCTCTCTCTCTCTCTCTCTCTCGCGACACTAGCCTGACAATTGGATGGTTATGAAAGAAACTGGGAAGAGGGGGGGATAAAGAGAGAAGAGACACCTGCAGATCTGCTTCACCTCTTATGAAGCTTTCTCCCTGCAGGTGGGGATTAGGGGCTTGAACCTGGGTCCTTGCACACAGTAATGTGTGCACTTAACCAGGTGTGCCACCGCCTGGCCCCTTATCAGTTAATTTATAACAAATAAGCCAAGGTTGATGAAATGATGAAAAAAGCTTATTTAGCAAATGGTGTTGGGACATCTGGTTGATTACATGAAAAACAATGAAACTAGGTTACTATGACACAATAAATAAAAACATTAAAGGCTTGGATATTAGACCAGAAATCATAAAATCCAGAGAAGGAATCACAGGAAATACACTCCTGGGCCTCAGAGAAATCTTTGGAGACCTGATTCTGATGGTAAGGAAAATAAAAGCAAAGGTAAACAGATGGGACTATATAAAACTCAAATGATTTTGTATAGTGAATTAAACCACCACAAAAAGAAAACAAGGCAACTCACTGAATGGGAGAAGATATTGTATACCATATATCCTACAAAGGGCTAATATACAAAATCCATAAAAATTAAACAAAATAATAATCCAATCATAACACCAGCTGAAGATATGAATAATCACTTCTCCAGAGAAGACATATAAATTGCTAACAGGGAGATTAAAAAGCGTTCAACTCCAGGAGGTGGGTGGGCAGTGATGCATCTGGTTGGACACACACTCTACTATGTGCTGGGTTGGAGCCCAGGCTTTCCACCTGCAGGGAGGATGCTTCATGAGTAGTGAATCTGTCTGCAGATATCTGTATCTCTCTCTCTACCTCTCTATCTCCTCTTTCCCTCTCAATTTCTCTCTGTCCTATAAAAAAGGGGGGAAATAGTTGCCAGGAGTGGTGCATTTATAGTGCTGGCACAGATCCCCAGCAATAATCCTGGTGAAAAATAAAAAGAACAACAAGCAACAACTCAAATCCAACATATCATTTCTCCCTGAGTTACTGGAAGATGTTGTCCACTAAATAAAAAGTTATATAACAAAGGAAAGTATATCAAAATTAAGTTTCAATAAAGATGAGAAAGAATTTACAAAAGTAGTTGACAACATAACAGAAGTAAAAGTCTATGTAGGTTGAACCGGAGGGATGAATGAAGAATTCAATTATGAATAGTTCCCTTAAAGTGAAAAAATAATGATAAAGTATCTAATGGGTTTAATAATGTGAAAAAAAATAAGGGACATATCTTAAAGAGTTGGGTAGGTAAGGGAACACTTAACAGAATTTCAATAAACAAATAAATTGTTTTTAAGTGGGTGAATTATTAATCCCATAAAAAACAAAGAACTGTACAAGAAGATATGTACCATTAGCTGGCAATTTGATTGAACACTGAACTGTACTTCCATTTTACAGTGATCAAAGTACTGTGAGAAATCTCTATGGGGTAGAAGAGAGATTATGAAAATATAAAATTCATTTATGAAAATCAGACTAATATCTAAATGGAATGAATCAAGATATGTGAGTTAATACACGTAGTTTGGAAAAACGGAAATACATTTTAAAAATGATTTTAAATGTTAAATGTAGTTCTTTCTGGGGAAGGAGGATATGGAAAAAAAGGAAATAGGAGAGACTGAGTGTTTTTAAAGCCTATGAGCACAATTAGACTCAACTTTTTATCTATGCATTCTTTTCATAAAAATCACAATTCTTTTAAGTGAATAATATCAATTAAGTTTTGAAAGTTTTAAGGAGACCCTAGGCAATTCACCAATTTCCAACCTGCTCTTTAGTTTGAACACACATTGTTACATATTGCTACAGAAAATTAAAAATTTCTCTTTTAGCCATCTTTCATCTTTTTATAAGATGTTTTCAATGCATGGACACCCCAGATGCCCAGTGTCCTAAGGAATTTTGTTCACAAGGCTCATTTGCTCCATAGCATAGGTCACAAATTTTATATACATTATAATCACCACTTTCTTAAAAGACAGACTTTTGACAGTTAATTCTGTGATTCATTCAAATGGTGTGAGATGTGCTGGTCAATTGGTTATAACAAGTATATGAAGCAAATTGAATGCAGATTATCAAGGGACCCATATAATGAAAACTTGAATTCAAAGTATTGGAATTGAAAATGTTAATTTCAAAATATTCATTCATTCGTCCATTCAACATTTACTTAAGCTCATTCAGTTTCAAAAAAAATGTATGAGGAAATGATGCTTACCTTCAAGAAATTCATAATTTAGGTATCTGTCATAGAAATAATAAGCCAAAGCCTATCTCATGACTGAATCAAAGCACAGAATCCCTAAGGTCAGAATAAAAGAAATATGGGAGCAAAGAAAACCTTCTACTTAATAAACTCACCTAAGCCTAAAATCAACTTTGAAATCACCCACATCTTTTATCATGAGGAACTGATTTGATTTGGTTTGATCACTTAATTCTTTTTAGCATGTCACAAAACCTTGAAGGCATATATCATACTGGCACACTAACACCTTATTCTCACAGATGAAACTAGAAAAGTATATAAAATGGATATAGTATGTAGTAGTAGTATGTAGCATGTAGTAGGTTCTCAACAAAAGTTACAATCTTTGGGCTTTTCCACTGTGCTTTCCACTCTGAGCCTGCAATTCTATCTTATTCCACATATATGTGTTTGTTACACAGGAAGACTATTTGAGCTTGCTCAGGTAAAGATTCCTCATTTATAATATGAGGATAATTATGTTATTCTAACAATCTACTGAAACAATGTGTTTAAAGTGTCTAACAAAATTATATGTACTTAAATATTGAGAATAATTAAATGTATTCTTTCACTCAGTAAGAGAATTTTAGGTATTTGTGGAAAAGCACAAACTCACAAATATAACTGATACATTCCTACATCTCTGCAGTGAGACAGAACTAGAGTTAAGTGTTTAGGATTCAAGTTCAAGATTTGGTGTGAAAGAGTTGCCCCTCATTTTGCAATGAGTGGCATCTCCCATTTTCCTTCACAGAGGCAGTCATTCATTCATATTGGGTGGCCAGAGCTAGATACTCATGCATTCAGCTTTATTATTTTTGTGTATCACTATACTAAGTGTGATGAAGAATTTGACTGAAAAATAAGATTTCTATCCAGAAAAGATTACAGAGTAAACCTTCCAGAGTTAAGTGGAACATTTGAACAAGGATAACAAATTCTGACTCCATTCCAGGGGTGAATAAAATTTGTTGAAACAGGAAATGACACAGACAAGTGTAGCCAGCAGCCAAAGAAAAGGAAAGTCAGACTACATTATTGTACCTTAGGGGGGAAGTGGGTGTGGTGGGTTGACCGCACAACATCTGCCCCAGTCTTCTCAAGCAAGGAGTTGGTGGCCACAAATGCACTCTATGAAGAGGAAGAACAGGATGCTCAGGGAGCCTGCTTAGGTTGTGCTGGAATTTTGAGCCTATAAGTTGAGAGGATATGAGTCAATATTCTATGCCTGGATTGTTTTCTTCTTTTATATGTGAAGACACATGCTCCTAACTTCCTAACTCAGACTCAAGTTTTGACTAAGACTGTCTAGGCATGAAAAGTGTACATAGCTCCTAAAAATCTTTCTCAATCTCTCTCTCTCTCTCTCTCTCTCTCTCTCTCACTCTCTCTCTCTGTATCTCATATGAGAGAATAAGGGATATGGCTACTTTAAGCTGGCTCAAACCTCCAACGGAGGCCAGAAAAGCAAACTTTATAGTTTCCTTCCATGTCAGTCAAGTCCAGTATAAAGCAATTTACTAAGGAAGGAAAGAAATCAGAAATTTAAAACCAAAACCATACATAAAGATTATATATAGAAGCATGACTGCCTGGTGGAGAGTTTGTATTTTACAATCATAACTCTTGGCTCTGACTTACTGTGGCCTGGGAAAATTGCCTAGTTTATCTGACCTTCCTGAATTTCCTTTCTTGTGAAATGGTAGCTAATAGTGTCTCTTATACAGGTTATTATGAGTAGTATACTCTAGGAAACTGTAGTAATAAAGAGCCTGACATGCAAATAAGACTATACTTATATGAGAATTTACATTAAAGTTGACAGTATAGTAATAATAGGCTCTTTTATATAAAATCACTTTTCCAGCATTGGTCAATATGTTAAATTAGTATAGTGGTTAAAGTGAGAAGGGCTCAAGAAGATGAAGACAGGCAGGTTTAAGAAAGTAGAGTGAAGCAGTTGGTTATAAACTTTAAACTTCTTACAGCTTAATGTTAGAGAATCTAGAACATAAATATTGTTGTATACTGTTAGGAATAAAAACTCTGCCATCAGATACCTAGAAGAAAACATAGGCAGAACTCTTTGATGTAAGTTTTTTTTTTTTTGTTTGTTTGTTTTTTGCCTCCAGGGTTATTGCTGTGGTTCAGTGCCTGCACCATGAATCCACTGCTCCTGGGGGCCATTTTCCCCCCTTTTGTTGCCCATGTTGTGGTTATTATTGTTGTTGATGATGTCATTCATTGTTGGATAGGACAGAGAGAAATCAAGAGAGGAGGGGAAGACAGAGAAGGGGAGAGAAAGATAGACACCTGCAAACTTGCTTCACCCCTGTGAAGCGACGCCCCTGCAGGTGCTGAGCCTGGTTGGAACTGGGATCCTTAAGCTGGTTCTTGTGCTTTGCGCCACGAGCACTTAGCCTGCTGTGCTACCACCTGACCCCCTGATATAAGATTTAAAACATTTTTGACAACTCCAGTTTAATTGCAAGGGAAACAAAAACAAACCAATAGGAGTACATCAATCTGAAAGCTGCATAATGGAATCACCACCAAAACAGAGAGACTCCCACAGAGTGGGAGAAAATCTTTACATTCCATACATCAGACAAAGGACTAATAACCAAAGTACATAAAATACTCACCAAACTCAACAATAAAATAATTTGGAAAATGGGGGAGGAGACAGCAGAATCTTCTACAAAGAAGAGATCCAAAGGACCAAAGAACATGTGAACAAATGACAAGGAAAATGCAAATAAAAATAATAATGAGCACTTCATACTTCTAAGACTATAATGCATTAGAAACACCAACTGTTGGTGAGGCTGTGAGAGAAAAGGAGCTCTTCTACACTGCTGGTGGGAATGTAAATTGGTTCAATGCCTGTGGAAAACAGTCTGGGAAGTCATCAGAATGCTAGAAATGACTCAGCGCTCCTCTTGTGGGGTTATATTCAAAGAGAGCAAAGACAACTAACTGAAGAGACCTATGCATACCTAGGTTCATAGTAGAACAATTTATAACAATCCAATGATGGAAATGGACCTGGGTTGAGGTAAAGAATGTCTTACAGACACTATTACAGGAAGATGAGAAGTTGTACTTATATGACAACTACAGTAAGCAATTAACTACCAAAAGGTGAAATAAAAAGGAAAAAGAAAAAAAAAAGAGAGAGAGAGAGAGAATTCTAATGTTGAGTGACAGTTACAGATTCTCAGCAATACATGCCTTTGGGTAAGATGTTCACCTCTCTGTACCTCAGTGCCCTAAATTGTAATATGTCTATGATTATAGTGCCAAACTTATAGACTATAGGAAGGGATAGGTGAAATGTTCTAGTCAAAATATGTAGACTGGAATGTCCCAAGTGCTAAATGTGTGTTAGTTGCTTTTGGTATTTTAGCATTTGAGATAGAAATTCTGTGTACTAATCACCCAAAATCTAAATCTTAACAATATTGTTTCAAAAATCATTCCTAAAATGGTAAGGCTATAAAAGCTCTTAGTACAAGCTTATATGTAAATTGCTGAACAGACCTAAATGTGCCACATTTCTGGGCTTGTTATTTATTAATGGAACAAGCTTACAAATTATCTCCAGTCTCTGATTTACAGTAAAAAGTTTTAAAATTGAATAATCTTAGAATCATGGAATATAATAGGTAGAAAGTCCTTTCTGCATATTTTAAAAATATAATTAATTTGCCATCTTCTGGAGTTTTACCCCTTAGGCTATTTATTTATTTATTTATTTATTTTTAGAGTTATAGCCTCAGCTTGGTGCTTACACAGAGAATTCACTGCTTGTGATGGCTCTTCTTCATCTTTTCTTCCTCCTCTTCTTCTTCTTTTCTTCCTCCTCTTCCTCCTCCTCCTCTTCCTCCTCCTCCTCCTCTTCTTTCTCTTCCTCCTCCTTGTCCTTCTCCTCCTCTTTCTCCTTCTCCTCTTTCTCTTCCTCCTTCTTCCTTTCTTTCTTTTTACTTGATACTATAGAGAGGAATTGAGAGAGGAAGGGCAGACTGACAGGGAGAGAGAGTGACACCTGCATCCCTGCTTCACTGCTTGTGAACTTCCCTCCTGCAGATATGGACCAGAGGCACTGCTTCAATTATCCAAGAGAGAAGAGAAAAAAGAAAGGACACTTAGAAGTAGTAGTAGGTATAGGTGTGACTTACAAAGGAAGTGAAAGCAGGAGTGTTGTAGGAGAGCGGGTTATGAGAGCGGGTAATGGTAAAAACCTCTTAAAACAGCATTCTGAGGCAAACCTCCATGGCATATGCTGTGTGGTTATCAGAGGCAAATCCTGTGTCTGCTACATGACCCCTGTGGTGATGTGTGCTTCTAAAATAGCTTGATGAGGAAAATCTCAGTGTGCTATGTGCTGAAGAGGCCACCACTAGTTGCTCCTGACCTTCCAGATTAGATTAGAAAGAGACTGTCTCATACCAATATGACAAATAACTACATAATTATGTGAAGGATCCAGATTCATGGGGAAGTTTGCCAAAAATTTTTGTATAAATATGCTCCAATAAATGTTCCATCCTGTTCCTTCCCATTCCCTGAATGGTTCCAAGGTTCCTTGCCTGACTATTTCCTTTTCCTCCCCCTTGTCGAACCCTTGTACAGCTGGATGCCTAGAGACTGTGGGGGCAGAATATATATAACCTTGGGAGACCTGTTGCAGTTTCTGCTAAAGGAGGATGGACAGAGAGCTCTGATGTGGGAATAGTATGGAATTATACCCGTTATCTAATAATTCTGTAAATCACTATTAAATCACAGTAAAAATAACAAAGGGGCTAGGAGGTAGTGCATCTGGCTAGGAACACATCTTAAAAATAAAAATAAATTATAAAATGATAAGAGCCCCTCAGGACAGTTATTCTGGAATATGCATGGAATGCAGTTCCACTATATAGTAGCTGAATCCCCTGAGCCCAAAACCACAAACGCTATTGATCGTGAGTGCACACTGGTAGGGTGAACTGCTCAATCAAGGGAAGTTCAAAACCACTGGATGGAGGAGGATCAAAGATGTCTGGAGAATACACATATTGCTATGTGAAAAATTCTTAGTTTATAACTCTTTACTTTCTAGGTGCAGTCCATTAAACCAAGAGGTTCAGTCCCTAGGATCTGCTAGCAGCATACTGATGTCTATTAAAAAGATTCCTTGTTGTCCTTGAAAATAATCTCTTATTTGAATTCTGATGCTTAAAATTGCACAGTTACAGATTCATTTATTCCTTAAAGATTTTTAATATAAAACTTAAAGATAATTTCTGTATGGTCCCTCTTTTTCCCTCCTTTCTCAACTAGCAAGAAACTGTTAGTTTGATAGACAGAACATCCCCTAGCAAAGGATTAAACTAACCTAGGTTTGAAATTGTCAAATCATTTTTATACTAACTTATTCAAATGCTGCACTTGAATAGAAGATCGTGCTACTAAAATAATGGCAAAATCTATTTTATTAAATGCTTGAAGACTGTTGTTTACTTGCCCTAATGCTTGTTATTCAATCAAATATATTATCAAGTTTTCTTTCTTAATTTAATTTTTTTTTTTAATTGTCACTTAGGTTATGGTTGGGGCTCAATGCCTGCACCAGGAACCCCCCACTCCATGTAGCCATTTATTTTTCATTTTATTTGATAAGATAGAGAGAAACTGATGTGGTAGGTAGAGAAAGAGAGAGGAAGAAAGGCACCTGCAGCTCTATTTTCACCACTCATGAAGCTGGGGACCAGGAGTTTGAACCTGGGTCCCTGCACATGCTAATCAGGTGTGCCATCACTTGAGCACTCATCAGGTTTCTTTTTTCAACTTTTCAAATACAATATGACTTAAAGTATGATTTTTGTTATACTCAAAATATTTTTAAAAAGAAATAAAAAGGAAAAAATAAAAGACAGAAAGTCATTCACAATACTGAGTTGTTGACTCAGTTCTTAAATCTAATTGAGATTTCATTTCCTTATCTGTAAAATGAGGTCAGTAATACTTTCTTGAGTTGCTCTTTGTAAACATTAGATATTTCTTTGTAAACATTATATATTTCCATGTAACTCAAGAAGCACCTAAGAGAATGATTTGATAAGCTTCATAATAAATAAATTGTGATAATTTAGTCAACATCACAATAAACTAGAGTTTTGAAATTGGGTAAAATATTTATTGGTGAAGATTTGTTCTCCTCCTTCATATTTTTTTAAGGACACTTTACAGTAGTGTTCCATACTCTTTGCTTTTCTGCTTTTTTAAAAGTTATTTTTATTTAAAATTTTTTTAATTACCTTTATTTATTTACTTGATAAAGACAATCAGAAATCGAGAGGGAAGGGGCCAGGCAGTTGCACATCTGCTTAAGCGCACATATTACAGTGCTCGAGGACCTGAGTTCAAGCCCTTGGTCTCCACCTGCAGGGGGAAATCTTCACGAGTGGTAAAGCAGGGCTGCAATTGTCTCTCTCCCTCTGTCTCCCCCTCCACTTTCAATTTCTTTCTTTTTCTATCTAGTAATAAATAAATAAAAGTGAAAAAAAAAAGAAATCGAGAGGGAAGGAGGGAGAAACAGGGAGACATCTGCAGCACTGTTTCAACACTTGCAAAACTCTCCCCCTGCAGGTGAGGACCAAGGGCTCCAACCCAGATCCTTGACCATTTTAGCATGTGCGCTCAACCAGGTGCACCACCAAACGGACCCAATAATCTTTATTTATTTGTTAGAGATAGCCAGATATCGAGATGCAAGAGCGAGATAGAGAGGAAGAGACAAAGAGAGACATCTGCAGACTTGCTTCACCACTTGCAGTTACCCCCCTGCAGGTGAGGACTAGGCGCTTGAACCTAGGTCCTCACACATTATAACATGTGCACTCAATCAAGTGCACCACCACCTAGCACCCTGGATCCATACTTTTTCTATGGAACCACTGGATAAAAATTTTTCTGAGTGCCTTTTCATACTAGTGTGGAACTGTGGCCAATAACATTTGCTTTTCCTTAATAATCTCCCTAATTTCTATGTTCAGCCTGTGAAAAATTTGAAATAAATAGAACAGAGATCCTGAGGCTCACAAGCAGAGTTCTACTGACATCTTAAGTTGCACACTGGGAAAAAAAGAAAAATATAGCTGAGTATCCTTGGTTCCCCACCCCCCTCTCTGCAGCCAGCCCACCCTGCTCCTACCCTACCCTTGGCACTTTATTTCTTACTCTTTGTCTTCTTGTTTCTCATCATTTATGGTTTGTACTACTTTGCTGTTGATGTGAACATCTGAACAATTATTTGTATGTTAATGATCCTTAAGACCTTCCTAGATAGTAATTATATATTGTTAACTGCAGGGTTGTTAACGTTAGTGCTTAGTGAAAAGATCTGAAGACAATTCTACTCCAGACATTCGTATACCTGTCTTTGACCCTAGACTTTGCTGAATTAATCAACCTGTGTTAAAAATTTCACGTCTCCTAACAAGCCCTGGAGTTGTTTTTAGTAAGATTTGGTTTTCTAGAAGAAAAAACTGGGCTTATCTTGGCTGCTTTTGTTAAAGTATTTGATAATGAAACTGAAGTACTCCTTCATCTGTATGGAGGTGGGGGGTCACTGTCTACCTCTTTTTACTCTGAAATCTTTTAATTTAATTTTATTTTATTATTGTACAGGGACAGAGCAATTGAGAGAAGGGGGAGACAGAAAGAGAGAAAGACACCTGCAGCCCTGCTTCACCACTTGCAAAGCTTTCCCTGTGCAGGTGGGGACTAAGGGCTCGTACCTGGGTCCTTGCACACTGTAATGTGTGCTCTCAACCAGGTGTACTACTGCCTGGCCCATACAATTTTTTTGAAATCTTTATATTTCATTTTTAAATTTATTATTGTATAGAGACAGAGAGAAATGGAGAGGAAAGGGGACACAGAGAGGGAGAAAGACAGAGAGACACTTCACTACTTATAAGCTTTGCCCCTGCAGGTGGTTGTTTTTACTGTGGTTTCTGAAAAATGTCTTCATTGAGACAATTTTAAGAGCTCTCCTTCATAGAGTGTTTTGCATCTGTGATTGACAAAAAGCTTTCATTCATGTAGTTGTGAAAATAGCTTGAGATTAGTCTCAAGCCTCAGGTTTTATTTTTTCATTATTATTATTTTCAAGCCTCAGTTTTAATCTCAGGTCTTCCCTAAGTGGTTATATTTATCTGGAGATGTTATCTATTGGTAATGATACTGAGCTTTATTTTGTTTGTTTGTTTCGTATTTCAAATTGATGTATTAATATGTGGTTGAACTGTTAAATTGGCTCATATAAATAAAGCACCCCCCCAAAAAGACATGAAATACTAGTTCCTTAACTCTTAGTTCTCCTTAATAATCTTCATTGATTCATCCTAGTTTTGTCAAACACATACACAAATGCACATACTGCCT
Organism: Erinaceus europaeus; assembly: GCF_950295315.1. Classification (NCBI taxonomy): domain Eukaryota; kingdom Metazoa; phylum Chordata; class Mammalia; order Eulipotyphla; family Erinaceidae; genus Erinaceus; species Erinaceus europaeus. Next base: position 48,390,227 of record NC_080171.1, read on the forward strand.
CCCCTTACACTTTGTAAATACAAGTTAAAAATGAGGCAATTAAACTAAATATCTCTGAGGACAAAAAACTCTTTCTGAAAGTTATTTACTTCCTGGCAAAGGACAAATGAGTCCATAAAGTAGCTTTTATTGGAAGAAGTGACATTTGCTTCCCATTTTTGGTTTTAACCACTTTGCAAGTGCAGTGTTAGCACAAATGAATGCTATGGCAAAAAGAGACAAAAACAAAACAAAACAAACAAATGACAACAAAAATAAAAATAGAAAATCAATGTATTATGTACTTCCAAAGCTAGATTTTAAACCTTCCATATATATAATACATATTATTGAAATCTTTTGGCAAAAGCTTCCTTCCCTAGGCTTGGGAATAATCATAGTGAATTCACCACAGAGCATGGCTGCATGCTTTAGAGTTATCACTTTTGACTATGTTTCTGGGACATCTAAAGAACAAAATTATCTACATTCAATGTCTGGGAGGAAATTAAGTGGATCTCAGTGATTCAGTCTCCCAAATCCTCACTCATCAGAATTCACAGGCATATGCAAAATGATTTACTATAGGCTTAGGATAATTTAAGAGGGATATTATAATACTGGATGAACAGAAATTGTCTAGCTAACTTACTTTTCTCTTCCAGTTTAAAGGAAAGTTTCCCTACCTTTTGGTCTTTGCAGGGAGCTGGCCACTATTGGAATCCTTACACTCCCAACTATGTCGTCCTTTGAGTATTGTATTCACATTCTACCTACCCATTTTAAGTCTCTTACTCTAATGATTCTTTAGAGAAAGCACTACTCCCATCACAGTTTTGCCTCTCTTTATAAGTACCCTGGGGTCTAGTCAGAAGGGTTTTACTTCTTGCTGGCTCTCAAAGTAGGAATAAGAGAGAGGAGGGTAGGGTTCAGTCCCATCAAGAAGAAGCATGGATATAAACCCAAGATCTTATATAAACTCTCCTAATTTTTTATTTTTAAATTATCTTTATTTATTGGATAGAGACATCCAGAAATAGAGGGGGCGGCAGAGGTAGAGGGAGGGAGGGAGTGAGAGAGAGAGAGAGAGAGAGAGAGAGAGAGAGAGAGAGACCTACAGCACTGCTTCACTACTTGCGAAACTTTCCCCCTGCAGGTGGGGACCAGGGGCTTGAACCCAGGTCCTTGCACATTGTATGTAACCTGTGTACTCAACCACTACCTGCCCCCCTAAACTTTCCTCACATTTCTAACTCCTTTTTAAAAATTTAGCTATTGAATGCCTCTCAAAGGTAAACATTCCTCTTTGTGGTACTGGGACCTCATGAATTCATGGTTTACTGGTCCTGGGATGGTTAGTTTTTTTCATTTTCTTTATGTCAGAGACAGAAAGACGGAGTAAGAAACCCCACAGCACTGTTCCATCATTGGGGGAGTTTCTCCTTGATTCCATGATTCCTTAATGTGATTCTAAGGCTTGAGGCCAGGGACCTACATATAAGTATGCTCTATAGAACAAGCGATATTTAGTCCCTAACTTTGTTTGCATTATTGAAGATAAGACCATTTAGTCATGTTGAAGATGAATATTCTTTTCCTACTAAAGCATAGGTTTTGAAACAATGATCTTTACTAACAGCAGCAGTAGTTGGTTCAATGACTGATTGCTTGATTGACTGATTGACTGAAGGAATTTATTACTTTGTTTCTAATGACTCTGAGAAGTCTGGTATAATAATGAATTAGTTTGATGTCACTCCCTCTGTTAATATATCGAACTAAAAAAACCACACACACACACACACACACACACACACACACACACACACACACACACACACACTCACACACAGTTCCTATCAACTACTCTCCCCCACCTGACTCCCTTAATTCTTTTTATTTAAACATTTCTCATATCTTTCTATATGAGAAGTCTTATGGTCAGTAAAAGTTGGTGAATGTTGATAGTTGATCCATCAGTCAATAACCTCAGATATTATGTTCCATATTCTGTGTTGCTTTCCAAACATTACAGAATAGTAAAAGGGATATATAGGCTCATGTAAACCTGAGTTTTTTGTTTGTTTAGTTTTTACTTTTGACTCCATTCATCCATTTTGTTCATTCTTTACCTCTAACAACTACAAGTCTGTTATCTATATTCATAAATGTTTGTTTTATTTTAGATTGCAAATGTAAGAGAGATCACACAGTATTTCTTTTAATTATTTGACTTATTTTACTTGTCCTATTTCCTCAGCCTCCATCCATGTTATTGCAAATGCTAAATTTTCATCCCCCACTCCATTTTATTAGGATGTTTATGACTTACAGCACAATTGTCAACACATGGGCTCCATTTCCCAAATTTAAATCATGAGTGCATGCAAAATGCTCTGACCCCCAACCCAAGACCCAACATTCTCTCCAAGCTCCTAAGCTTAATGTTATTTCAGTGTGTGTATATGTTACATTTTAAGTCTGTTTGTCTATTTATTTTTTATTATCTTTATTGATTGGATAGAGACAGCCAGAAATTGACAGGGAAGGGGAGATAGTGAGGAAGAGAGACAGAGAGACACCTGCAGCACTTCTTCACCACTCATGAAGCTTTCCCCCTGCAGGTGGGAACTGGACTCTAACATGGGTCCTTGTGCATTGTAACATGTGCACTCACCCAGCTGCACCATCACTTGGCCCCTGTCTATCTATTTCTTTTCTTCTCAGAAGAAATACTCAGAAGTAGAATGGGTGTCCCTTACAGTAATTCTGTTTTTAACTTGTGAGTTTTTCACAGTAATTGCACCAATTTACACTCCCACTAACAGTGTACAAGAACTTCTTTCTTATCATCCTTACTATTTCTTGTCTTCTTAGTAATAAACATTATAAGTATAAAACTTATTGAAGTAACATTGCATTCTAACTTTATGTATGTGTACATCCTTAAAAATCCACATGTATATAATATCAAGTTCACCAATTAAAAGCTTTAGTGTTCTACTTCACCACACTACCGATGCCTTTTTACCCAGTTTTCCTATTTACCTACTCCTTAATCTGTGGTAACCATAAATTGGTCTTATAATGTCAAGAAGTATTTATTTGTTTATGCTTAAATATCTATTATTTGTTTTGAGAGAGTGAGAGAGACAAACCAAAGGAAAATTCCATCATGTGTGATGTCAAGGATTAAACCCCATTCCTCCTCAAGGTAGCATATGCTCTCTGCTATGCCACATAACATGCAAGACTCACTCACATTCAAAGTCAGGTTTGTATAGCTACTCAGTATTATGCTCCAGATGCTATTTAGAAATTAAATAAATGTTAGCTTCTTATTCCTGAAGAGCATATAACCTTTAAAAACAAAATAAAAGATTAAGTACTTTGAATCAGTAAATAATTCAAAGTATTAGTTTCAACCATTATGTGATTCTCTGGTCACAGTGGTTTGCCATCCTGCAAGGAATTTACATCACAAATTTTGAATACAGTAACATTTTGCTCAGACCTCCTGAAAAATGATGTTCAGAGCTATTAGATGATTCAAATTGCATGGCATCATGATGATTCTTTTCTAGATGCAATAGATATTTGCTATTGTTGCCTTCCCAGTGTCTCTTTCCCATGCCTCTGGCATCATCTCCCCAATAGTTCTTTTGAAGAATGAACCTTCCATTGACTGTAGCTTTACTAAACTGTCTTTTATCCCTGCTAACCAGCATGTGTCTAGTCCAAATTAAACTAATCACTTCTTTTCTCCTTGAAATTTGAGTCTTGAGCAAAGTGTCACAAGATTCAAAATAGCTAGAAGTCTTTTCATTTTGATGTCTTGATATACTGGCCTTGAAAAGATTGTCTATAAATTCTGCCACTGGATCTCCAGAGATTGCTGCTTTTCCAAAGACTAATTCTTAGTCTTGGGGTTTTACTTTAATCCTACAGTTCCATAATCTTCAATAAATTTCATAACTGAAATAGTAGGTAATGTTCTGTTATCAAATATAAAGTCTCACAGGCCCAAGCCTGCTTGGCCAAACTGAACTTTATGCTCTTTCTCTAATCATGCAGACAGAAAGATGCCCATTAATGAGCTCATGAAGTTGAGTAATACTCTCAGACAATTGCTTTCCAGTCTCCCAAGAGCCCTAATTAGAATCCTTTATTTGTCTCCAACTCTTATGGAGGGGGAAAGAAAAAATCCTTGAAGGACATGAAAAGAGTCTTCAGATGATTTTGACCAGAGAAAATCTCTCAGCAGTTCAAGCTGGTAATATAGCAAAAATATAATCATGTTGAAAAATTTAAAAAATTTAAAAAAACTGAGCAAGCAAATATTTTTTTTATCATTTTCTCACGTAAATCTTTTTTACCATTCCTCACGTAAATCTTCTTGCCTAAATTTCATCTCCTTAATAAACTTCAGTTTTCATTATCAAGTAGTATGGACCTTTACTTCTCTAACACAATAATTATTTTGGGAAGTCACAGAAGCTTAATGCTGGCAATACTACCTGAAACAAACAATAACCTAATCAAAATGTTGACAGGAAAAATATTGACAAGTACTGACTTCTATACATAGGATAAAAGATGACTAGTGTTGATGGAAAGATACTTGTATGCTCAGAAAACTCAAGACCTAATTATGCTGCATGGTAGAAATGGGCATGGCAAGAAATTACTGCCAAAAGGTATTAAGTTCATACTATGAAAGGTGCAAGCTCATTTTGTGGCAGTCTACAGTACCAAAGATCATTAAAATAATTAAATCTCATAATTTTGTAGCTATCATGTGATCTTTTTTATTTTTTATTACTGACTTAATAATTGTCTATACGATGATAAGATTACATTGGTATATTTTCACACCACATCCATATAATTTTTGTTTCATTTCTCAATTGTGATTAAGAATAGATTACATGATTATAAGTTACAGGGTACAGTTCTATACCACATACACCACCAAATTCGGTGTCCTCACCTTCTCACTTCCCAAAGATATCCATAATAACTCTCACAACATTTAAAATCAGTTTGCTTGCTTTTTTTTTTAATTCATGTATATCGGTTCAGTAGATTCCACATATCAGTGAAACCATCCTGTGGTTTCCTTTCATTTCTTTTACTAGTTCACGTTCTTGAAAGCCAATGCTATATTGGAGGGGATAGTTTCGGACAAATATTTGTAACATTCAAGTTCTTTGTAGAATTCTAGTGAAATGTGTTTCTGAAATGGCTAGTTATGATCTCTTTAGGTCACATGGGTATTTTTGTTTAATTCAGAGTTTGTGAATTTCCAAAGCAGTGATGTTTGATTGGTAGAGCTGATTCTCTTGTGTTTTCATATTTCATGCATAATTAAGCCATAAGTATTCTTACTTGACATCTGAGACAGGTGAAAATAGAATGGTATGAGTGGTATTAAGAACTGAAATATATTAAAAAACTAGACCATGACTCTACTTCCAAAAGGGCATTTGAGGTAATACATAGGGTGGAAAAAATTGTGCCACATCCATTCTTGTTTTTTTTTTTTTTTCTTTTGCCTAGGACCTGTTTGTTACAGATATTATTTATACAGTTTTCAAGTTGAAGATTCAATGTCAAAGTAAATGATGAGGAGGTATCAGTGAACAGATGAAAATATTTCATTTATTAGACATAAGCTAATTGCCAGGTATTGTTCTAAAACTATGTGGTTCAAAGCTTTGACCATTAATTACATAATAGCTAATGAGAATTTAAAAGTAGGATGGTATGACTGAAGAACTGACTTTTAAATTTTACTTAATTATAATCATCTTAAATTTAAAACACTTTTGCTTGACTCAGTTTTTGGAATACTTCTAAGTATTTTTTGAACAACTTGGGTATAAGAATCTATTTTTTTCAAATGTAAAACTTGAGAAATCTAAATATATACCGAGTAGTTTCTATGAAAATTCAGCATCTGAATTGTGATGCATTTTAAATGTAATGTATGAATTGGCTTTTGAAGACTTAGTAGGGAAAATGAATGTTCAACATCTCATTGACATGGTTTTTACAATATTTTGGATATGTTGGATTAAATAAAACATGTCATTGCTGTTAACAACTTCCCCCTTTCTAAATGTGGTTACTAGAAAGTTTAAAATTACATAGGTATCTTGCACTATACTTCTATAGGATAGTAAGATGCTATGGACTTTTATAATACTATTATACTAAATTTTTAAAATAACTGAATGAAATCTATTTTTAAAAAGAATTTATTTATTTATTCCCTTTTGTTGCCCTTGTTATTTTATTGTTGTAGTTATTGTTGTTGTCATTGTTGGATAGGAAAGAGAGAAATAGAGAGAGGAGGGGAAGACAGAGAGGGCAAGAGAAAGACAGACACCTGCAGACCTGCTTCATCGCTTGTGAAGTGACAGGGGCTCAAACCAGGATCCTTACTTGGTCCTTGTGCTTTGTGCCACCTGTGCTTAAACCAATGCACTACCACCCAACTCCCCCAAATCTTCTAATTTTTATAGAAAAGGCAGCAAAACGAAACCCAGAATGTTACTTAAGTCTCTTAGAAACTATAAAGTTTCTTTGATATGTTGACTCTCTTAAAAGCTTAGACCAGGGAGTTAAGAAAAATAATAATAATAAAAGAAACTATAAAGTTTGTGAAACATAGTCAGGATTCCAGTCCTGGGTTTTATAACTCCATCTCTTCCTATTTCCACTTGACCTGCTACCTCTTATTTTTTTCTAGGGAAGTCAGAGTGAGTTCCTAGACCTTGTATAATTGTTCACAGATAGAGCTAATAGCCTTGCTTATGGCCAAGAAGAATATTTCAACAATAGCAACAACAACAATAACAAGTTCAAATGGCAACAGGAAGTATTGATATATTTGAGTTAAATTAGTGAAAACAAGCTCATTTATGTGAGCAAAGCATTTTACAAACTATGTCTAGGACATATATGAACTATAAAAATGAAACATGTTCAGTCAAGGGCTCTGGATTACATGATTTAGTATTTTGGTTTGGCTTTCTTTTTATTTATTTTTTTTTAAGAATGAAAAATTCTATGGTCATCTATAGGTTACTTAAAATGCAAGTAAGATTTATTTACCAAAAATGAGATTAGCTAGGGAGTTTCAAAATCATATACATTGTATAAATAGTATCAATTACATGATCACTTCAAAGAATATGGAAAGGCATTCCTAGATGTTAAATTTGTTGTTGCTGCCCCTGGGTCTCTGGCATGTGAGATTTCACTGTCCTGACTGACTCATTTTTATTCTCTTTATTCACATTATAGTGAGACAGACAAGAGGTCAGAGAGAGAGAAATGAGGTGGAAAGGTAGGGTATCCATGTGGTACTGAGGCTCAAATCTGGCCCTTTACATGACAAGACCCTACCAATTGAGCCAGTTTTAGCCAACATCACCCCCAGGTGAGGGTTTTTATCATGTGATTAATTAAAAGACTGTTTCATCCCCTTATTCGATGGCACTCAGCACATAGTAGGTGTTAACAGAGAACAAATTATTCCTCTATTATTTGCACAATTAATGACAGGTCTACAGCTGATGTGAGAGGAGCTGGACTGAAAAGGTAAAGGAGTAAACACAGACACACAGAACACACACACACACACACACAATTATCTAAGGATGCATGAGCTCACTCACACAGTGAAGAAAAATGAATAAAGCAATTCATATGACAAGTGGCCACTTCCATGGGCCTATAAAAGGAGCCTCATCTGCTCTGCACCTGTGGGTAGCACTAACATCTTACAGACCACTTTAATTGCCTTGAACATGGTAGGCAGGGGTGCACAATTTGAGAACTTCAATAATTCACATTGAGGACATGTCATAGGGTCCTCAACAAAAAATGGATGACTCTAAAGCAATTGCTCCTCCTTCTAGAAGGATTCCTTGTTATGTGTCACCTATCTTAGCTATATCTCCTCTACCACAGACCAGCAGTGAGGGGTGGAGGAGGAGAAGTCCTCACCAAGACCACATGAGTGGCACTCTCCCACTTCTCTCTGTATCCTTCCCACTCAGCAGAACACTGGGGCTGCTGGAGAGTCTTGCTATTTTTTACTTCTCTGTAAGAAGATCTAAAGTTACATTATATACCTATGAGGTAAGTTACAGGTACACAGACTTCTGTTTCTAATTTAGTTTGGCACTGATCTCAAACACTAAACAGTCTCACATCCAGACTCTGCTTGTTTCTATTCCTCTCTCATCGTTAGCATCTCATATTATCCTGATTCTGAGGGTCATTTGCCTTCCCTGCTGGATCATTCAAAATCTCTTCTTTGAAGGAAAATTAGGGAGACTTGTGTTGCATAGGATAAAGGCCTACATTTGTCTCCCAGAAACTTAGCCACGGCAATTCTTTTTCAATACACATTCTTCTAGTAAATGAATATTTAGAGACAGAGGTTTTCAATTGAGTTCACACTTGTCATAGTTACGCTTTACACAATCCAGGAAATTAATACTTTTTTGCAATTATCTATAATTTAAAAATGAAAAATTAGGACTCAGAGGGGGTTAATGACTTGACTAGAGTTCATAGCCAAGATGAAATGCAGAAGTGGCTGGGTAAAAAAATTAGCCTCTGGTTGGAAGTATGCCCCTGAAAACATCAGTATGGAGAAAGAGAATACTTGGGGCTAGGTGGTAGTGCAACTGGTTGAGTGTACATGGTATGAAGTGCAAGGACCTGTGTAAGGCTCCTGGTTCCAGCCCCTGGCTCCCCACCTGCAGGGGGATCACTTCACAAGTGGTGAAACAGGTCTGCAGGTGTCTGTCTTTCTCTCCCGCTGTCTCCTCCTCCTCTCTCTCTATCCCTTTGATCTATCCAACAACATAATCACAAGGGCAACAAAATGGGAAAAAAAAAATGGCCTCCAGGAGCAGTGGATGGGTAGTGCAAGCACTGAGCCCCAAAAATAACCCTGGAGGCAAAAAAAAAAAAACACTTCCTTTTTTTCTTTGTCTTTTTTCTTTTCCTGGTACCAGATTAATCTTTTGATGTTCAGGTTAAAATGATTTTCCCTCTAGTCAGTAATATGACATGGACCCATAAGTTTTCTGTACTATCTAATGAATATGAAGCTTTAGTGTGAGTTTAATTAGAACATAGGTGTTAGGGCACAGAGAATAACAAAATTAGATAAAAATATAAAAAACTCAAGTATTCATTTATTTTTTGTTTCTTAAACTTTTAACTTCCCAATCATTCAATTAACATTTAAACTGGGTTTTCAGGTTAATTTTAATAAGACATTGTGGGAACCTCAACATACATCTACAATATTGTATCTATCTTTAATGAATTTATTTATTTATTTAGCCTTCAGGGTTATTGCTGGGGTTCTGTGCTTGAGTTATGAATCCATTCTTCCCAGCAGCCATTTCCTCCCCCCATTTTATTTGATAGGACAGAAATAAATTGAGAGGGGAGGCAGAGATGGAGAGGGAGAGAAAAAGATAAACACTTGCAAAACTGCTTTACCACTTGTAAATTGTCCCCATTGCAGGTTGGGATTGGGGCTTAAACCTGGGTCCTTGAGTATAGTATAGTACTATGTACACTAAACCAGGTAAGCCAACGCCTGACCCCCCCCCAATGAATTTATAATAGAAGAAATATTGGGTTGTTGGAAAAGTCATGATGTATTTTTTTAAAGAGTATATTTATTTATTCATTAAAATGATAGTAGGAGAGAAAGAGCCAGACTTCACTCTGGTATATATGCTGCCAGAGACTAAACTTGGGACCTCATGGTTGAGAATCTAGTGCTTTATATACTGTGCCACCTCCTGGACCACATGCTGTATTTTTATATGCAAGAATACATCATGACTTTTATGATAACCCAAGAATATAGACATTTTTGAAAATAAATCCAAGCCATTTCTAGTCAGATTTCTGTACACACTTAAGAACGCAGAAATATTTCTATAAAGGAGAAACAGTTCTAACTTGAATTATGGCTGTTGCATTTTATATGATGCTGATACCATCTGTTCAGACATGTCTGTCAACATACCACCCACCCACTTGTCATATATATATATACATATATATATTCATAAATATATATCCAGTATGTAAATTATCATACCTATTTTGTGTTCTTTGTAAGATTGTGAGATGATTAAATTCTAGAACAATACTTTTTATTTTATAGTATTATTCAATTGTTTGTTTTTGGTATTTCCAGAATGTGTAAGATGGGCAATATAAAGCACAGAAGAAAGGCGATAGGATTTATTCATGGTTTGGACAAAATTCTAAGTTTCTTTGAACCCCTATTTCCTCATCTGTGAAATGTGAATAATAAAAATCTATATTAAATGTTACAGAGAGTATTAAATGAAAATTATGATGAAGTAGCTAGATTGATATCCAGTGTCTGTTAAAGATTGGTACATATGGTTAATATGTTATCACAAGTATGCATCTCTTTCTTATACCAATTTTATATCTGTTTATTCACATGATAACCCCCAAAGAGCTCAGTCCTCACTATTTTGACCCTGACACCAAGCATGGGGTAACATTTTGAATGCAAATGAAATAAGGATACAATAATGATGATATAACAGAATCTGCAATATTCTTGCCTTTAGGTTCATGATTAGTCAATCATTTGTTCTGCTTTACATCTTAACTCTTTTTCAGCCACCAGGTTCAAAATGCTACCATGATACCAGCCTGGCTTCCCTGGACAGATGACCCTACTACTGTGTCCTGGAGCCCTGCTTTCTCAGAGCTCTGCCCCACTAGGGAAAGAGAGATAGAATGGAAGTATGGATTGATCTGCCAATGCCCCTGTTCAGTGGGGAAGCAATTATAGAAGCCAGACCTTCAACCTTCTGCACCTGTAATGATCCTGGGTCCATAATCCCAGAGGGATAAGAGTAGGAAAGCTTTCAAGTGGGGGTGGGGTGGGATAAAGGGTTCTGGTGGTGGAAATTGTGTGTAATTATATCACTTTTATCCTATGATCGTATCAATATTTCCATGTTATAAATACAAATTTAAAAAACACATATTAAAATTTTTCATTATTGTTTTACCTAGATATAGACCAGGTCCCATGAGATAGGTGGAAGGTCCTGCTTCTGTAATTGCTTGCCAGCTGAACATGGGTGTTGACAGGTAGATCCATACTCCCAGCCTGCTTCTCTCTTTCCCTAGTGGGGCGGGGTTCTCGGGAATCAAAGCTCCAGGACACATTGATGGTGTTGTCTGTCCAGGGAAGTACAGTTGGCATCATGCTAGCATCTGGAACCTAGCTGAAAAAAGAGTTAACATATAAAGCCAAACAAATTGTTGACGAACCTAAAGGCTGGAATAGTGCAGTTGAATTTGGGGGGGAGTGTCTCCATTTTGTAGACATATAGGCCTATTTTAGTTATATTCCAAAGGGTATGTGTCTATACTAGTTTTTGTCTTGTCTTGTATTTTTTTTTTTTTGTCCCCTGAGCCTGAAATCTTATATGCAGGTTGATCCAAGTTATTGTCTGGGGAGATGATGTCATCACTTGAAAAAGGACCAGAAAGCTAGATCAGGGAAAAGAGTGCCGGACTTGCTTCGTGGGCGGAGACAGAGGACGAGGGACTCATGGCTGAGCTGTACACAGTATCTCTTTATTCATGCAGAATGCAGAACAATATAAACCAAGCTAAGCTAAACTAAACTGAAAACTCACAATTCTGTCCTTATATATACTTGCCAAGTAGGGTGTAAACAGGATGTGACATAGAGAGGGTAGAGCAAAAAGAGATTGGTGAAAATCAGGGTGTAACAAGGAGAGGGGGCAGAATAGGTGAGAATTCTACCACTGAACCACCAATGCCCTGGAGGGAGGGTGGTGCTTATTTAACAGTGGTTTATGTAAATAGACGGCAACTTTAAGTGGGATCAAACCAATGCCATGCAGGCATGCTGGTGCTTACTTAACACTGGTTATGTAAATAGAATATAGTGTTAAGCAGGGGGGATTAAACCAAATGAAACAGAAGGGGTTTTTAGAAGCAGAATTAGAAGCATACCAACAAAGAGTAGCTCCCAAATATGGGAAAAGTGTATAAATATTGTTGACTGTAAACACCATCGATTTGATGTGATCTGGGGATAGGAGCCTATGTGACCTCTGCATCCAGGTAGATCTGAGCTCACATTCCGTGGTTATGAGTAGGAACGTTCCAAGCTGCCACAATATCAGGACCCATCTTCCTCAGGTGTAGCATAGAGTATGTTGTCCAGCCTCCCTTTGGAGGATGGAACATTCTCTACCATTGTTGATCAAAGCTGAGGGCAAGGTCCTATGGTGGCCCACAAAGCAGTCTATTGTGCTGTTCCTGATAGAGATGACCAGTAACAATGGAGAGAGGGATCTATTAAAGGTCTAGGCCCATCATGTCTGTTTGGGAATCTCAGAACTCCTTGAATAGGGCCCCAGCTGATGGGGTGGCCTGATAGTGACTAAAAACTCATCATTAAAGTATGCCAGTTTCTTGCCCTTATTCAGCTTTTGCAGTCTCTTGCTTTGATAGGTTAGCTTTGGATTGATGAGTGAAGTATAATAGGAAGTAATTGAGGAGGGTATCTAAGTCTAAGTAGAGTCTATTTCATTATGAACTTTATACTGACTCACTGCAGAATACTGTGTACTTTTGCTTTCAGGTATACATTTTGCCCAAATTTATGGATACATGTAAACATATGCCCTATCTCATGGGGCCTGGTCTATACCTAGGTATTGAGACTTTGTTAGGAAGTAAACCACCTGTAATGGAATTAGAGAATCCTATGAAAGGAAAGATATCACCAAAGTAATGAGGGTGAAGGGTTGACATTCCACACCTGACGACTCTGGACACAGTCTGAAGTGAAGCATGCCGAGGTGGTACTCATTGCATTGGCTAGTTTGGGATCAGCAGATGCAATGTTATTTGGTATGAATTGAGAGGCATGCAGGAAATTGAGCCCCACCCTATAGGTTCCAGGTCTGGGGGAAATACAGGCTCTATAGAGGAAGTGGGAGGTTCCTGCTGTCTTAGGGTTTAAGAAGGCAATAGATAGTTATTATTATAATCATATTGTTTGGCAATTGAGTTAACTTTGAAAAATCCCTTTGTCAGGATTTGCTGTATCATATACAACATCACCATAATTTATGTTCTTTGACATTATTTGTACATAGCTGCGCCACCAGTTGCTTCTGTTTTCCCTGGTCTAAGCTTTTGAGAGAGTCAACATATCAAAGACTCAGCCTATGGTCTGTGCATTAAAATGTTTGAGACTTTCAATCAATTTTACCCTCTCATATTAATTAAATAGTGATTTATATGACTACAGATTAATAGAAGTGTACATAAACACCATTCCCACTACCAAATACAATATCCTATCCCATCTTTCCCCCTCCCCACCTCCCCTGCCCCATGAAGCTGAAGATCCACCCTCACCCTCAACCCAGGGTTTTTACTTTGGTGCTACTCCAAATTTATTCAAATTCTGCTTTGAGTTTTCCTTTCTGTTCTTCTTTCTCAACTTCTGTTTATGAGTGGGATTGTCCCATACTCCTTTTTATCTTTCTGACTTAGCTCACTTAACATAATTCCTTCTAGCTACATCCAAGATGGGTCAGAGAAGGTGGGTTCATTGTTGTTAATAGCTGCGTAGTATTCCATTGTGTATACATACCACAACTTTCTCAACCACTCATCTGTTGTTGGACACCTGGGCTGCTTCCAGGTTTTAGCTATTACAAATTGTGCTGCTATGAACATAGGCGTACACATATCTTTTTGGTTGGGTCTTATGGAGTCCTTGGGGTACATCCCTGGGGGAGGAATTACTGTGTCATATGGAAAGTCCATGTCCAGTCTTGTGAGAGTTCTCCAGACTGCTCTCCACAGAGGATGGACCAATTTACATTCCCACCAGCAGTGCGGAAGAATTCCTTTCTCTACAAAGCATCTCCAGTATTTGTTAATGCTGTCCTCTTTGATGTCTGTCATTCTCACAGGGGTGAGGTGGAATCTCAATGATGTCTTTATTTGCATTTCTCTGACAATCAGTGACCTGGAGCAATTTTTCATGTGTTTGTTCAATCCTTTTGGATCTCTTCTGCAGTGAATGAAGCTGATCTTTTCTAATATATTTATGTTTCCATTATTTGGTTGGGGGTTAATGCTTTACAGTTGACAGTAAATACAATAATTTGTACATGCATAACATTTCTCATTTTTCCACACAACAATACCTCCACTAGGTTCTGCCATCCTGTTCCAGGACCTGAACTCCACCCCCTTCCCCACTGCTCACTATCACCTGCCCCAGAGTCTTTTACTTTGGTGCAATACACCAACTCCAGTCGAAGTTTTGCTTAGTTTTTTCCTCTTATGATCTTGTTTTTCAGCTTCTGCCTGTGAATGAGATCATCCTATATTCATCCTTCTGTTTCTGACTTATTTCACTTAACATGATTTCTTCAAGCTCCATCCAAGTTGGGCTGAACAGTGAAATCACCATTTTTACTCTGGAAATGTCCAATAGTTCTAGTTTATCTGTCTCTCCATTTAGCTCCTTTGTTTCTATGTTGATTTTCTGCAGGATGATCTGTCATGTTTAGAGAGTGGGGTGTTTAAGTCCCCTACTACTACTGTGTTGCTGTTAATACTTTGCTGTAGCTCTTTCAGTAGATGTTTGGTGTATTTAGATGGCTTCTCCTTGGCTGCATAGATGTTGATAACCATTAAGTCCTCTTGATTGGTTTATCCTCTGAGCACTAAGTAATGTTCATACCTATCTTTTTAAATTTTATTTATTTTAAGGTCTATCATGTCAGATATTAGCATAGCTGTTCCTGCCCTTTTGTGTGGTCCATTGGCTTGAATGGTAGTTTTCCATCCTTTCATTTTGAGTCTGTGTTTGTCTTGTTGAGTTAGGTGGGATTTCTGCAGACAACATATGGTTGGGTTGTGTTTTATGACCCATCTTCCTACTCTGTGCCTTTTAATAGGTGAATTCAAGCCATTGGTCAGTAATTTATTAAATTTAATGCAAGCTCTATTTAAAGTAATACAGGTATTAAAAAAACTTTTTTCTTTCAAATTCGTATCTAGTGAGCAAATGTACATTTAAACAATTCTAATACAATTGTGGTGAGGTAGAGGCCCAAATGTTATAATGTAGTGTGTATGGATATTATAGAGATGGAGAAGGAGATATTTCTGATTGGAGAAATCTTTATAGGTGAGGTAAGATTTG
The DNA here is from genome assembly GCF_950295315.1 of Erinaceus europaeus. Lineage (NCBI taxonomy): Eukaryota > Metazoa > Chordata > Mammalia > Eulipotyphla > Erinaceidae > Erinaceus > Erinaceus europaeus. Next base: position 48,405,516 of record NC_080171.1, read on the forward strand.
GACCAAAACTTGTAGGACTTTGGAAATCCTAATCTGTATCTATGGCACTGTGAGTAGTATGTATAAAAGTATTGAGGCAAAGAAAGAAAGTTAGAAAGAAAGAAAGAAAGAAAGAAAGAAAGAAAGAAAGAAAGAAAGGGCACTGACGTAATAGATTACATTGAAGCATTTGGTGGAATTATAGGTGATTTGGTGTACTTGAAGACTAATTACTGTGTCTATATATTGAAGGGCTCTGGAGAAAGAGGACAGAAAACATGAAACTGGGCTTATATGCTGTGCAAGAAACTAGGATTCTTCTGGTCAGTGTTACGCTGTCCAATTATAGGAATCATCTAAGGCACTCATTAAAATATTGGACATACTTTCTAGCTCAGATCTAATGACATAGCATCTCCAGGAGAAAGGAAACTTGGGAAATATGAATATAGGAGTTACTGAGAAATTTTAAGCAGAGGAGTGACATGATCTAATATAAATGTTAAAAATGTCTTCTAGGCAGTGAGTATAGAGGTTAAATGGGTGAAAATTTAGTACAGAAAGATACAGTCAGAAAAGTGAATTCAATGGTTATTGCAAGAGTTCTTCGGAGTTGCATTGAGTTCCAAAACCATGATAGTAGCAATAGTGGTTGAATGGAAAGGATGCTAAGAAGTTGGGATTGACAGGCTCCAATAAATCATTTCATTTCCTCTAGAGAGAAGTCTCCAGTAAATGCCTCACTGGATGAGTAGCAGGATAATGTTACCGTTCACTTATAAGTAGGGAGATCTGGATAAATGATGGACTCACTTTGTGTCATTTGTAGCCTAAGGTGCTTTAGGAATGTAACAAGAGACTCCAGTGGGAGAGCAGGTCTTGAGCTGAAGAGAAAAAAATAGCTAGAGAGAGTTTTATAATGTATCACTATGCAAGATTCTTGTCATGGGTTAGATAGATCATGTAGTTTCAGGATAAAAGATCAGCCAGGAAAACAGGAACATTTCAGAATGAGACTGGAGGGGAATCTGGAGAGGAGGAGAAAAGAATGAGAATGAAAATGATGAAAAATTGGGCCAAAGAAAGTGGGGTAAATAGCCATCTATAAGGATGGAAATATTGGATCCAGAAAAATATAATCTGTTTTTGGTTTCATCCGTGGCAATTTTTGTGGAATATCTAAAGTACAAATTATAATATTAGGCTGAAAACTGAACAGAATAGCAGGAGAGAATAAAGGTTGCTAACTGTTCTTTATGATAAGATACTCCTTTGCCCTTAACTGAATAGAAAACAGCATTTAGGGGAGGAAAGGCACATAAGTATATTGCTTCTTTCAAACCAAGTGCTTCTTGACAAATATAAAGGTTTATTGGTTCACATATTTGAAATAACTGATATGGGCACATTTTAGTCCTGTTGTTGATAATTCATTATGTAGTCATTCATCATTAATTTATGGAATATATTTAATAACTTGGAGTAAATTTGCATGGAAATGTCTGTATGTGACTGCTTTATGTGTGGCAGAATGCATATTAATTTGAATTCAGTACATGCAATTATCATCTATTTTAAAGTTGGTGATATTCCTAGATGTTTATGGATATAAAGTGGGATAAATCTATGTGTGCAAGAGTACATTTTAAGGCTATGGATGTACTGGAAATTCATAAGGTCTTCTTCAACTTTCCAAAATCAAAACTTTGAGAGGATATTGATTGAACAGTAAATGTGGATTTTGAAGCATGCTGTCAAACAAACTGTATTTTAATATTAATTTTTTCCATTATTGTACTTTTTTCCCTTAAAGAATTCTTGGTGGTCTGGAATGAAGTTTTAGAATATATAACTGTTGACCTTTAAAAATCTAGCTTATATGCCCCACTTTCTGAAGAGAGGCTGGGTCAACATTCTCTACCAATTGAGGAAGACTGGTCCTGAAACGAGTATAGTTTAAAATGTTCCTAGCTATGACCATGGAATGTGAGCTCAGACCAACGCAGAGGTTATACAGGCTTCTGTGCTAAATATAATTAGACATAGACCCTAGGTCAGATTGATGGGGTTTACAGTTAATGGTATTTATATACTTTCTTCATATTTGGGAGCTACTCTCTGTCCTGATCCATCTTTCTAGTCCTATTCCCAACTCTTGACACTATTTTTCCAGAACCATGAACCATACTTTTAGAAAGCCCACCTGCATGTTAGCTGTGGAGACCAGGAAAAAATTAGTAATGTCATGGGCCATTGGAATATACCTAAAATAGACTTCCTAGTTTCTTCCAACATGAAGAACCCAAATCTTCAGGTTTCAGCTTACTAAATAATTTGTTCTGCTTATATTTTAATGCTTTTCAGCCACTAAGTTGCAGATGCTACCATGACATCAACCTGACTTCCCTGGGGAGATGACCTCACCAGTGTGTTCTGTAACCCCACCTTCCCAGAGCCCAAGCCCCCTAGGGAAATACTGAAACAGGCTTGGGTTAGGGATTGATGTCCATGTCCACAGTGAAAAAGCAATTACAGAAGCCATACCCCCCCTTCTGCAGCCCATAAAGATCTTTGGTACATACACCCAGAGGGATAAAGAATAGGGAAACTTCCAATGGAGGGGAAGGGATATGGAACTCTGGTGGTGGGAATTGTGTAGAATTTAACCCCTCTAATCTCACAATCTTGTCAATCATTATTAAATCACTGATAAAAATTTTAGTTTATAGGTTCCTTATTTGTATCATAAATCAAACAGTAATTTTTGAACTTAAGTTTGATTACATATTGCATTAGATTTCAACTAAATCTAGGGCATTTACTACATTTTTTCAAACCCATGTAATCTAGCTGACTTAAAGAATCATTGGGGAAAAACACATTAGTTACTAAATTCTATTCTAAAAGTTGTTGACACTATTGTTTCCCCCTTTTAATCCCATATTCATCTGTGAATCTGAGAAAATCCTCAGACTGACAAGAATCATGGGCAGTAAATGAAATGCAGATGAGTTTTAGTTGTGCTATTGCCAAGACTTGTCTAAGTAAAGGAGACTTTTCAGATAAGGATTTTAAAAAAGAGGTTTTATTATCTTTGATAGAAAAATTAGTGTTTGCTACTGCTGTGGTGGCTACTTCTGAAGGTAGATGGGTTAGTGAAGCAAGAAAAGTGAAAAGAAAACAAAAGAATAGGATTGAGAATAGATTGCTATGAAAGTCAAAGAAACGTTTCTATTTTCTATTGTATGGCAAATCATATCACTGAAAGAGTAAAAGTGAAATAAATGACATAATATGAGAAATATTTTCTCAAATACACAGTAAGTTTCAGTGAAAGTAAAACCTTTTGTTCAGAATGAAGTCAGAAAAAACATGAAATTATACTAGTAACGAGGCACTGAAACTATGGCTGTGCAAAGGGCATTAGCTAATCTTGGCAGCCAAGAGTCTTTTTTTTTTATTTTAACATATACTTATTCCAAATAAATGTTTCTAAAGTATCAAAAACCTTTGCCAAGAAGTAGGAATGTACATTACATAGAGCATATTTTATTTTCAGCTATACAATGTCATACAGATAAGCTTTTATGAAATGACAATTATTACTGGGTTTTTTTTTTTGCCCTTTTTCTTTTATTTATTTTTATTTATAAAAAGCAAACATTGACAAAACCATAGGATAAGAGGGGTACAACTCCACACAATTCCCACCACTAGATCTCCATATCCCATCCCCTCCCATGATAGCTTTCCTATTCTTTAACCCTCTGGGAGTATGGACCCAAGGTCATTGTGGGATGCAGAAGATTGAAGGTCTGGCTTCTGTAATTGTTTCCCCGCTGAACATAGGCGTTGACTGGTTGATCCATACTCCCAGCCGCCTCTCTCTTTCCTTAGTAGGGTGGGGCTCTGGAGACACATTGGTGGGGTTGTCTGTTCAAGGAAGTCTGGTCAGCATCATGCTAGCATTTGGAACCTGGTGGCTAAAAAGAGAGTTAACATACAAAGCAAAACAAATTGTTGAATAATCATGAACCTAAAGGTAATAGTGCAGATGAAGAGTTGAGCGGGTCCTCCATTTTGTCTTTTGAGAAATATTTCATAAAACTTATGAAGTACTACATGGAATTATGTAAAAAAATGTCAGTTAACAATGAGGTATAAAATAAGAAAAGTAGTGGCTTGGAAGGTGGAACAGTAGTTAAAGTGTTGGACTCTCAATCTTGAGGCCCCAAATTGAATTCCCAGTGTTGCATATGCCAGAGTGATGTTATGGTTCTCTTCCCCTCTTTCTCATGAAAAAAAAAAAATATATATATATATATATATATGTGTGTGTGTGTGTGTGTGTGTGTGAGTGTGTGTGTGTTTATATAAATATTATTTATTATTAAAAGTTTGTTACAAGACTGTAAGATTACAGTGCATATATCCACATCACAAAAATTCCATATCCTCATCTTACAACCTCTCATTGATAGCCACCATAGTTCTCACAAGTCTTACTAACAGTTTGCTTGCTTATCTTTAGTGTGGATTTTTTTTTTTTGGCAAGTTCATGTAAGTCAAATCTTTACATTCCACAAATGAGTGAAATCATCTCATAGTTGTCTTTTATCTTTTTTTTTTACTTATTTCACTAAGCATAATAACATCTATTTCTATCCATTTTGTCCCAAAGGACACCATATCATCTTTTTTTAATTGCAGAGTAGTATTCCATGGAATATATATTCCATAACTTCTTTAACCAGTCATCTGTTGAAGGGCATTTAGGCTGCTTTCACTCTTTGGATGTTGGGGATAATGCAGCTTAGAACAGAGGAGTGCATGTGTCCCTTTTAATTAGTGTTTGAGTGTACAATGGATAAATGCCTAAGAGTGGTATTGCTGGATTATAAGGTAATTCTATTTTTATTATTTGTAAGTATTCTCCATATAGTCTTCCAAAGAGGTTATACTAGTTTGCATTCCCACCAGAAATGTAGCAGAGTTCCCTTTCCTCCACAACCTCTCCAACACCTGTCATTTCCTGGTTTGCTGATGAACACCATTCTCTCAGGTGTGAGATGGTATCTCAGTGCAGTTTTAACTTGCATCTCTTTAATGATAAATGAAGTGGAGCATTTCTTCATGCGTCTGTAGGTCATACATATTTTTCCTTTAGAAAACTGCTTAGTTCTTTGATCCACATTTTACTGGTTTATTTTTATTTCTTTTGTAGACCTGTACCAACTGTATATAGATGTTTGACATCAGTCACTTGTTTGTCTGATTTATAATGTGCAAATATCTTCTCCCATTACTGGATTGGTTTTGACATGCAGAAGCTTTTTAGTATTTCTAGTTTCATGTAGTCTCATTTATTTATTCTTGTTTTAATTTCCCATGCCAAAGGTACTGAGTCTCCAAGTACATTTGTGATGTGAAGTTCTGCAATACTTTACTAACATTTTCTTCTATAAACTTTAGAGTTTCTGATCTAATATCTAGATCATTAATCCATTTTGATTTGACCTTGATATATTGTGTTAGATAGTGGTCTGGTTTCACTTTGCTACATGTGGCTGTCCAATTTCCCCAGCACCATCTGTGGAAGAGACCTGCTTTACCCCACTGAATGGTTTGGCCCCTTTGTCATTTACTAAATGATTGCATGTGCATGGGTTCATTTCTGGGTTTTTGATTCTGATACTTATTTTCCAATCTGTATCCTTTGATATCTCTTGTTTGTTTGATTGCTGTGGCAAGCACCTTGAGAACTATGTTGAATAGTAGTGGAGATAGTGGACATCCTACTCTGCTACCCAATTTTAGAGGAAAAGCTTTCAGCTTTCCCCCATGGATAATGATGTTAGCTGTGGGTTTGTCATAAGTGGTCTTTATTATGTTGAGTAATGGTCCTTCTTGGGGGCTGGAAGGTGGTGCACCAGGTTAAGTGCACATACTATGAGATACAGGGACTCAAACAATGATCTTGGTTCTAGCTCCCAGTTCTCCGCTTGCAGGGTGGTCTCTTAACAGGCAATGAAGCAAGTCTGTAGGTCTGCAGGTATCATACTTTTTCTAGCCCTCTCTATCTTTCCTTCCCTCCTCTATAAAATTCTCTCTGTCCTATCCAATAAAAAAGGAATGGTTCATATCCCAGCATTTGACTAGAGATGCAGCCGATGCCAGGCTAGCAACCTTTCAGGGGAAAGTAGAGAAAAAGGAGCCCAGCTCCTATCCCCTCCTTCACCCTTTTCCCTTTTGGTCTCTGATGCCTATGAGTGTTTCTCACTGGCTAAATTCAACTGGGTATGTGGCTGTGGCTTCCAGCAGAAGTAAGCCTTAAAGGAGTCCTCCTGCACTTTTGGTAGGAATGGAAATTGGTTCAACCCCTGTGGAGAGCAGTCTGGAGAACTCTCAGGATGACCTACCCTATGATACTGCAGTTCCTCTCCTGGGGATGTATCCTAAGGAACCAAACATACTCATCCAAAAAGAACTGTGTAGACCTATGTTCATAGCAGTACAGTTTGTAATAGCAAAACCTGGAAGCAACCCAGATATTCAACAACAGATGAGTGGCTGAGAAGGTTATGGTGTATATACACAATGGAATACTACTCAGGCATTAAAAATGGTGACTTCATTTTCTTCACTTTATTTTGGGTGGAGCTTGAAGGAATAATGTTAAGTGAGATCAGCCAGAAAGAAAAGGATGAATATGGGTGAGATAGAAGTTGAAAAATAAGAGCAGAAGGGAAAACACAAAGCAGATCTTGGACTGGAGTTGGTGTACTGCCCCAAAGTAAAATATTCTGGGGTGGTTAGGGGGAGTGTTCAGGTCCTGGAACATGATGGCAGAGAAGGACCTAGTGGGGGTTAGACTGTTATGTGGAAAACTGAGAAATGTTATACATGCACCAACTATTGACTGTAAACCATTGTTTGTTGCTATGCTTCACATTGGTTTGGTCTCGCCCCCCCCCACCGCCTCTGGGAGATTGTGGTTTGGCCCCTGCTAGTTTCGTGGGCCCCCTTCTCCCCACCCCCTACCCCCTACGGACTTCCAGAGTTCTTGCCGCAGCTGCTGGAGGAGAAGGATGCAGGACAGATTTGTGTGGTGATTGGTTTGGGTTAGTTTTTGAATCGTTGTTCGTGAATAAAGAAATACAGCTTCTCTGCCCAGCCGTGTGTCCACGAGTCTCTATCACCGCAAAGCTAGCCTGGCCTGCTGGAGCCCCGAACTTTAACGACAGTTGTTGACTGTAAACCATTAATCCCCCCAATAAAAGAAGAAAAAAAAGTCAGCCTCTCGGGACTCAAGGCTCTAGCAGAAAAAAAAAAAAAAGGAATGATCCTTCTATTCCTAATTCCTGAAGTGTCTTCATTATAAATGGGTGTTCTATCATGTCAGACGCCTTTTCAGCATAAATTGATATGACCATGTAATTTATTTTTATCTATCTTTTTTTGTTGATACGATGAATTACATTGATTTGTAGATGATGAACTATCCCTGTTACCCAGGGATGAATCCAAATGTGTCTTGGTAAATTGTTCATGATGTTGTATTCAGTTTGCCAAGATCTTGTTTAGGATTTTTGCATCAATGTTCATCAGGGATATAGGTCTATAATTTTCTTTCCTGATAGAATCCTTTTCTCCTTTGGGGATCAAAGTGATGTTAGCCTCCTAGAACATATTTGATAGTACTAGCACTTCTTCAATTGTCTGGAATGGTTTGAGGAAAACAGGTGTTAGGCCTTTGAAAGTTTTATAGAATCCATTAGTAAAGCTGTCTGGGCCAGGGCTTTTATTCTTGGGAAGATTTTTTGAGGACTTATTCAATTTCTAAACTAGTGATAGGCTTATTTAAGCTATCTATTTCTTCTTGGGTTAGGTTAGGCAGGTAGTATGATTCTAGGAGTGATTTCATTTCATCTAGATTGTCCAATTTATTCCCACAGAGATGTTCATAATAGTCAAATGTGATTCTTTGTATCTCCCCATCTTCAGTTGTAATTCCATTTCTGTCTTTCCCGATTATTTTTATCATAGCTATTTCTCTTCTTTTCCCTTCCTGTGAGTCTAGCCAGTGGTTTATCTATTTTATTTAACTTTTCAAAGAACTAGTTCTTGGTTCATTAATCTTTTGGATTGTCTTTCTGGATTCTATTTCATTATTTTCTGCTCTGATTTTGACTATTTCCTTCCTTCTGCTAACTTTGAGTCATATTACAGAAATATGTGAGTAATGTTAGCTTCAAATATTTAAAACAAAATGAACATCACAATGCTTAAAAATTTCACAGTCACATTGGGAGGATTTGATACTCATGTCTAACAATTGGAAAGTAAAAGAAAAAATAGGAAGGACATAGAAAACATGAAAAGAAAAAAAAAGGGGGGCAGGCCGTGAATTACTTGGTTGAGTGTATATATTACAATGCACAAGGACCAGAGTTCAAGCCCTGGACCCCACCTGTAGTGAGGAAGTTTCATTAATAGTGAAAAAGGGCTACAGGTCTCTCTCTCTTTCCCCCATTCCTCCCTCTCTTCTTTCCTCTCAATTTTTCTGTCCTATCAAATAATAAATCAATAAAAATTTAAAAAGAAAACATAGAAATATAGTTAAAGTAATAAGAATATCAATTGAGGAGTATTTTCCTCATTCATATAAGAAATATTTGTGAAAAATAATCATATATTGATTCTTAAAACAAGCTTAAATTTCAGAAAACTAAGATTGCATTCTCTGATAGTGTCAACCTCAAAGTAAGTACTTAGAAGATTAAAACATATTTAGAAATTTAAAGTTTTCACCTTAAGCATTCAGAAGGTAAAACAAAATGAAATAAAATTAAATATTCTTGGAATTGAGTAGCAGTATAGAAAAAGTATATTCAACTTATGATGGAAACAAAAAACCCATTTAGGAAAAGTATACTGAAAATTTATAACCAATATCTGCAACTTAATTAGTTGAGTGCACAATAGTAGTATTTTCAATAGAACCATGAAGAAAATACTAAAAGTAGACATTAATAAAGTCAAAAGCCATGACTGCTAACCTTAGCAAATCAACATTTACTTCTTTGAAAAAAGCTACAAGAATAGGTAAAAGTGAATAGATACTGTGAAATTATTAAGTAGAACAAGAAAGAGGGGCTGAATGGTGGCTTCCTGGTTGAGCGGACATATTACAGTGCTTAAGGGCCTGGGTTCAAATACAGGAAGGTGGGGAAAGTAAAAGAAAAAAATAGGAATGGATATAGAAAATATAGAAAAAAGGGGCTGGGGACAAGTTTCATAAGTGGTGAAGCAGTGCTGCAGGTGTCTCTCTGTCTCTTTCCCTCTTTATCTCCCCATTCCTTTCAATTTCCCTCTGTCTCTATCCAAAAAATAAATACAATAAAAAAATTTTTTTAAAGGACAAAAAGGAAAAATTAGCACAAAGAAGGTATTTTTAATGACTAGTATGCTGTTTATAAATTCACTTATACCTACATGTATGTTATATATTTATGTTTACATATATGTAAATATATTTATGTTAAAATGATATTTTAATTTATATTAACTAATAGCATAGTATTATTTAATACTATACTTAAAAATCTCATGTTAATTTTCTGAAAATTTGGGAGAAATGGAAGTGTTCACAGAAAACAGAATAATGAAGAAGTACCTTAATAAACACTCTCATTAAAGTAATTGAATACATTTAAAATCTGTAATCTCTCACCAGTGTGTCCTGGAGTCCCACCTCCCCAGAGCCCTGCCCCACTAGGGAAAGAGAGAAATAGGCTGGGAGTATGGATTAATGTGCCAACGTCCATATTTAGCAAAGAAGCAATTACAGAAGCCAGAACTTCCACCTTCTGCTCCCCATAATGATCCTAGGTCCATGTTCCCAGAGGGATAAAGAATAGGGGCTTTCACGGGAGGGGGTAGGATACAGAGCTCTGGTAGTGGAAATTCTGTGGAATTACACCACTCTCACCCTATGGTTTTGTCAATATTTACATTTTATAAATAAATTAATAAAAAATAAAAATAAATAAATATGTAATCTCAAACACACAATATTATATCTGATTATAAAAGTGAATTCTACAAGATTTTAATGGAATATTTAAGTATAAATGTGTATAAATATTTTCAGTGATAGAAAAACAAAAACCTTTAACCTCAGTTGATATTAAAGATTAGTATGACCCTCATAATACTTATTATAATTTCATAACTAATAGTAAAACTAAATGTCTATAGCACAGAGACCAAGAGATTCATTTTTTCTCCTGATCAACATTCCAATGAAAATAGTTTCTACCCCTCCATTATGGATAACCTTAATCTAGGATAGAATACAGAAATCAGTATAGTAGTAAAGTAGAATTAGAGTTAGACCTCAGTATAGGGCTGTATAGTGTAGGGGAGATATCTCAGCATTAAAGACTCCAGAAACACAGACCTCAGAGATCTCAGTACAATCACATGCCAGAGTAGAGTGTGGTCAGTCTGAACCTCTTTTCTATAAAAATAAGTTAATCTTAATAAATTGGACTCAATATTGTAAAATTTTATTACCTAAGCAATCAAGAGGGGGGAAAGTTCATTTTTGACTTGGGAAAAAGGAATTAATGGCAATAAAAACTAGTGAAAAAAAGCTTTCTATGTGTGTAAACTAGTTTATCAGTAAATTGAGACACAATGGACAGTGGGAAGTGGAAACATATAATATACATGTAAATGATGTAATATGTATAGATTAGGTATTTATCTCAGTTCTATGTGAAGTTATCTTTTGAAGATATTTAACAAAAATTCCAAGTATTGTCCTAAATTTTCAGTTTTGGTAAAGGAGGCTCAAAGTCTGTGTACTGGACTTCATAGTGGAGCCAGAGTGACCTTGGTCACAGGCTATTCCACAGAAAGACCATGCCTTTGTCTCTACATCAATTTGATTCTCAGAATAATCTTTGGTTCTTTCTTATTTTTCTAAGTTAGAGCAAGCCGAGGAATATGAGAACAATTAATTAAAAATAGCATATCTACTCTATACCTAAATTAGACTTTCAGATTATTGCTGGGCTAGTGTGAGAGTGTATCTTCCCAGGCATGTGCTCTCTGGGTTGGAGAGAACTCAACCGGAGCCAACCTGGGCTGCTGATTACTCAGCAACGTTGGAGAGAGGAATCAAAGCAGGAACGCAATGCAATGCCTTTATTGATCAGAGACAATGGCTTTATATCTTTTGAAATGGAAGTGGCAGGTTGGAAAAGGAAATGGCTTGTAGAGGGGGTGGAGAAAAAAATAAGAGTGATGGTAAAAAGTTTCCATAGTAGCTGTTTTGGAGGCTCTAACCAGTGGGATTAAACAATACCCTGCAGGCAGGGCGGGTCTCAGGCAAAAAAGTGATTATGTAAATAGACCACAGCATCAAGCAATGTAGTATGGAGCAGGGGGGAGCTGGTGTAATGCCCAACATCTCCCCCTTTCTTTTTATCTAATGGCCATAATATCAGGAATGTGGGGCACTTTGTGAGGCAGGGAGTCTGATAGGATGGGGCACACCTTTGGGGTTACTACTGTCCCTTCTTACTCAACCTCTCGGTAGAGAGAGAGACCAACAGGATTGACACACTCCTCAGGTTTAAGCCCTGCCAAGCTCAACCACATCCTCACAATTTCCCGACATCTCCCTCTTTCCAATGGCCATATTTAAATGGGTCAATGTCTGTGAAAGACTCCATCTCTGACAGAGGAATAGTAGTGTAGGGGTGAACAGAAACCTGTTGGGCAGAAACTTAAATGATATCGTGCAGGCATTTTTAAAAGAACTGGAATAAGACAGGGAGTAATAAGTAAGAGTAGCAAGGGACAGTGTGAGACTGAAGAGAGGCCTGGTAGGTGGAGAGGGGCTGCTTGATGTGCAGAAAGGAGGCACTGCCTGATAGGCGGAGGAGTGGGGGCCTGATAGGCCAAGGGGCGAGAGGGGTGATCTGGTGTTGCAAAGTCCCAAGACAGCTGGATGCAAGGTCCAGGGACTGCTACTGTCAGTCCTCGAGAAGTCCAGCAGTGTAAAGGGAGTGTCCAAAGGTGTATCAGCAAGTCTGATACAAGCGTCAGTTCAATGTCAATGACCAGGGGAAGAAATGCTGCAAGTCTATCTCGATGGGAGAAGACAGCCACTGGAATTTTGCCTCTCTGTAGAGAGTGAGCTGGAACTGCCAAAAGGTGACAGGTGAAGCAGAATCAGGAAGAGCAGACAGTGATGGGTGAGAGAAAGGCAGTAAGAAAGTTCTATCCTTGGAGTCTGTGAATCAGGTTCTTCAGATCATGTCAGGTTCACATCATGGGTTTCAGGGGGTGCACCGCTGTAGTCATGCCATCTAGTGGGCAATGTCAGAGTGTGCAGGGGTTCAGGTGGTTTTCCGGGGATTCCATATGAGCAGATGTTTTTTCATGTGAAGGCTTTATCATAGTTTGGTCAATTACTTGTGAAGAAAAAAAAAACTTTTAACAAGTTAGAATTTTATTATAATTGATAACTCGATGATTATAATTGGTTTAAGTATCTTTATAATTTTTAAAGGTCACTTTATGTGACCTCGTGTAGCAGTCTCTGTACAGCAGATTATCTCTAAAAAGAACAAGAGAATGTGAAATGCACTATTCATTTGAAAAGTGTGTGAAATTATTATACACTGTGTAAAGAATAATAGTAAAACAAAGGTTTATAAAACAACCAACCACCAAGATTTTGAAATAAAAGTATTCTTGAAAACCTAGATAATACTTCCATGACTTTCATTCCTAACTCTAGTAACTTCCCAGGAGTAACCAATGTGAAGAATTCTGTGTTGTGCAGTCTGTTTAATTTCTTGGTATCTTTGACACCTGTCAGGCTTTCCTGAACTGCATAAGATACAATTAATTTTTTAAAATTATATGCATTGTCTATTTCTGTACTGAATCTTGTCTGGGAAAAGGTTCATAAAAATATTCTGTGATGGGGGTCGGGTGGTGGCACAGTGGGTTAAGCACATGTGGCGCAAAGCACAGGGACTGGCATAAGGATACCGGTTCGAGCCCCCAGCTCCCCACCTGCAGGGGAGTCGCTCCACAGGTGGTGAAGCAGGTCTGCAGGTGTCTATCTTTCTCTTCCCCTTTCTGTCTTCCCCTCCTCTCTCCATTTCTCTCTGTCCTATCCAACAATGAACAACATCAACAATGGCAATGATAATAATAACCACAATGAGGCTACAACAACAAGGGCAACAAAAAGGGGAAAAAATGGCCCCCGGGGGGTGGATTCATGGTGCAGGCAATAACCCTGGAGGGAAAAAGAAAAAAAAATTATGTGACTTTGGCATGGGAATTAGACAATAGTTTTGGCTCAACAATGTTACATTTTCTAACTTTGATAAATGCACTCTGATAAATATCAAACCTGTAATATTAGGAAACAATATATTTATAGTAATAAAAATTAAGAGAGTACAAAGGTCAAAGTTAAATACTACCATTGTTGTTTTCGCCGGGCTACGTTGTTTTCGCCGGGCTGGCTTCACGGGCGGGTAACAGATGACCAGGGACTCATGGTTGAGCTGTAGGCAGTATCTCTTTATTCATGCAGGACGCAGCGCAATCTAAGCCGAGCTAAGCTAAACTCAAGTACCCTAAAACTCACAATGCTGTCTTTATATATACTTGCCAAGTAGGGTGGAAACAGGATGTGACATAGAGAGGGTGGAGAGAAAAGTGACTGGTGAAAATCAGGGTATGACAAGGAGAGGATCAGGTTGTGACAAGGAGAGGGGGCGGAGCAGGTGAGAATTCTACCACTAAACCACTAATGCCCTGGAGGGAGTGTGGTGCTTTATGTAAATGTAAAAGTGATTTATGTAAATAGACCGCTTTGAATGGGATCAAACCCGATCCCTATAGAGGCATACCGGTGCTTGGTTAAGCAGAAGCCAGGGGGAGCTGGCATACTACCCAACATACCATAATGCGAAAACTACCAGGGAAAGGCGAATTAAAAAGTGATTCATTGAAATCTCTCCAACTCTCTATCTCTCTCTGTCTCTGTCTCTCTTCCTCACTATCTCCTTCTTATGTTTGCCCTCTCCCTCTTTTTCTCTCTCTTTTGGAAGTTACAAAACCCTATTCTGAGAAATTTTATGAAATAAGGACTGTGTTCCTGCCAGGATGGGGGAGAGACAGTTTCCTAGGTGGATAGGTTGGGAAGAGATTGCAGAGATTTAAATTTCTTGCATAAGTTCATGCAGTTTTTGTATTGTACCATCCTGCCAGGCAAGATGACAGTAAGATTGAGATTGGCAAGTGACACTGAAATTCAGTCCATGTACATTCCCTTAAGAAGTTGTCTCTGAAATTACTTTTGTAATTCCTTTAACTGGTGTATATATTATTTATTTGCTTTTTAAATTCCCCTATCTACAAGTAGCTTTTTCTCTTTCTTCATTTCTTTTTTCTTTTAAACAGTGTCTGAAGGTGTGTTTTAAAGAATTCTCATGAAGGTTAAGTTCTTGTTGATCTTATTTTTTAATGTACATCTTTGTGGGACCTGGTGGTGGTCTACCTGGTTGAGCGCACACATTACAGTGTGCAAAGACACAGGTTCAAGCCCCTGGTCCCCACCTGCAAGGGGAAAGCTTCATGAGTGGTGAAGCAGGGCTGCAGGTATCTCCCTCCTTCTCTATCTTCTCCTCCCCTCTTAATTTCTCTCTGTTTCTATCCAATAATAAATAGTGTTAATGTTAATATATATATCTTTGTTAGCGATTTATAAGGTTAGAAAGTAATAGCAGTATATTCCACATCACTCCTACCATTAAAATTCTGTCCATGCCCCCACCCCCAACAGTAGCCATCATATTACAGCTTCCAGAAAGTCTTTTGAAATACTTGTACTGGTCACTTCTGGGCCCAGAAATCCCACATTGCTCCTAGTCCCTGTGCTTTTTGAAGATGTTGTGGCACAAATCATACTAGTTCTCATCTTTCTTTACAGCTGTCAACAGATCCTACTCATTTGTTTTGGATAAGTCAGTAATCACTAACTTCTAGTTCCAAAGTTTGCATGAATATTTTTCTGAATATCCCAGTCCTTAAAGTTTTGTCTTTAAAATTAATGCCAGTGAAGTTTGAATGAAATTTCACATAAAACAAATTGAGAAACATATTTCAATCTATCTTAACACAAACTCCCTTAAATAGCTAGTATTGACATATAGCCATTGGATTTTATTCTCCCTGTGAAGAAATTGTTTGTCCTATGTGAGAGAATGTAACCAACAGATTAGTAAAGTTCATGGGATGGAATCTTGTGGTGTGGAAAATAAATGGTCCATGACTTTCTGGTGCAGACCTAGTCAGGGCTTAAAATGTCCTATTTGCTCTATTCCCTTAAGGTTGCAGGATCTCAAATGTGCTGGATTGTTCTATATCTGAAATATATGGACAATATCAAGCTCAGATACTAACATGAGTTTTTCTTAGGCTAATGCTATAGGCCCTTCTATGTTTGCTCTCTAGTTGTACCTGTGCCATCAAGGTCATGTCGCTGAATCTACTTAACAATCAGTATCACCTCCATCTGAGTTCATAACCTGGAACCCCATCACTACAGGATTTCTAGCCTAGATGGTACCAAGTATACATGTTGAGAGTATGTGGGCCTTTTATTTAGATGCACTTTCCTACAGGAATGCCCTGCTATTGGGTATGGATAAAAAGGTGGTGTATGAATAGGTACCTATAGGAAATGTGACCTGCAATTGTTTATATAAGTGAAGGATTAGCAGGCAATCACACAAGACTGCTTGCTATACCAAATCCAGAAGGAGCAAGAGGAGAAGAGTTCTGGGTATAGAATTCAGGACCTAAACATACACCATGTGCACATTTACTTTTATGACAGACAAGGAAACCAAGGAACTGCTTCACCATCCATGGAACTCTACTTACTTTGTTTTTGTTGCTCTCAGGTGGTGTTGGAAACTGAACTCAGGTTCTCACATATGTAAGGTTCACACTTTACTGCTGAGCTACCTCACTAGTCTCTGAATGTTAAGTTTTAATTCTATTGTAAATGGACCTCAGTTTGTAATTTAATGTTAGGGGTAAGCTAAGTGGCTTGTGGACACAGAGGGCCCTAAGGAGAGACTCCTGGGACTGAAAGCCTATATCTACTTGGGAGCAACTATGAACAGTCCCATAGTTTGCCAGTTGAGGTACCACCTCCGGTCTGAGTTTTATCAACAAATAAACTGCTGACAGAGGATCCCCTAAGCTAAGGTTCACTAAATGCAACTGTGAGTCTCCATTGCTATCCCTTGGAGGCCAGAGCTGCAGCAGGGAGGCCCTGTGCTGACTTTGGGGGAAGAGACTTGATCAGGTAACTCAGGAAAAGACATATACTCCCAGTGGTCTGGAATTGGGGCTGTACAGTGGGAACCTTTCCACATTGTTTTCCCCCATGAATTTGGAGACACATTGAATACTTGCCTCAGAACCCACATAGGAAAAATAGCATTTGCTTAGAAACTCACAGGGCCAAGGACTGCTGCCCATCTGCAGAGAATCTGAATTGGGCCTGAGGCTTTGGTCCCTTGGAGCATGGGAGTCTCTTTGCATAACCACTGTACTATCTCTCCCCCATCCTATGTTATCTCTAGGCTAGGAGTGAGTAATTAAGCCAGAAACCAAATCTACTTACTCAAATTCCCATAGCCTGCAGGGATAATAAAGAACAAAAGAGGGTTTAACTGCCAATGTGCTTCACCTCAAGGGTTAAGAAAACATAGAAACAACTGTTAATTTCCATAACTGTGAACTCTTTAAGGACCTTACTTAGACACAGACACAAGTCAATGCAGGCAAGTGCAATTAGAGGATTGAATAGTACTGAGACAGGGACCTCATAACAAACCATATGCAATGGTTAAACCAAGAAGAAATGTAAGAGAAATGAACCAGGACAAAAGCCCAGATTTACTCACCCCCACCCCCAAAGGTAGAAGCACATAAGAATGAGGACAAGATCCAAACACTAAGTGAGGCATTAGTCACAGGAGTGAGAAAAGAGTTTGAAAGAAATGTCATCAGAAATGGGGAAATAGCAAAGGAGACTAAAAAATAATAATAAAAAAAAAAAACACTATTTTGAAGTAATTAGAGAGCTGAAAGCTGACATGGCTGAGCTAAGAGCACAACTATCTGAACAAACTAATACAGTACCTGAACAGGATATGCATGTATAAACTATTATATTTTACTGTTGACTGTAAACCATTAATCCCTCAGTAAAGAAGTTAAATAAAATTAGAAAAGTCACAGGTCCATTGAAATATAGCTAACAAGACATTTTAGCCTCTTCCAACATGAAGACCCAATTTCATCTGCTATACTCTTACCTTTAGGTTCCTGATTATTAGACAAGTTGTTATGCTGTATATCTTACTGCTTTCCAACCACAAACTTGCAGATGCTACCATGATGCCAGCCTTACTTCCCTGGGCAGAGGACCTCACCCATGTGTCCTGGAACCTTACCTCCCCAGAGCCCTACTCAACTAGGGAAAGATAGAAACAGGCTGGGGTTGTGGATCAACCAGTCAACACCCACGTCCAGTACAGAAGCAATTAGAGAAGCTAGACCATCCACCTTCTGCACACACCCCATAAAGATCTTTGAACCATACTCCCAGAGGGATAAAGAATAGGGAAGCTTCCGATGGAGTGGATGGGATACAGAACTCTGGTATTGGGATTACATGGAATTGTACCCCTCGTATCCCACAATCCTGTCAATCATTATTAAATCACTAATAAAATAAATAAAAAGAAAAAATACAGTTATGTCAATTTTGTGATTAAAGAACACTTATTTATTAAATATCTTGTTCACTACCAACCAAATATCCTGGTTTTAAAGTGCTATTACCTAATTCACAATTTGGAGCCTGGCAGTGGTACATATTAAACATATATATTATCAGTTAAACATATATATTACCAAATGCAAGAACAAGTTTCCAAGGCATGCTCCCCACTTACGAGCAGTGAAGCAGGTCTGCAGGTGTCTGTCTTTCTGACTCCTTCTCTACCTCCCCCCCAATCTCTCTCTGTTTCATGCATTCCTTTATTCTGTTTTTTTTTTTTATATCCCCAAAGTCATCAATTACGTAACTTGAACTTTCTTTCTTTTTTTTTTTTTTCCTCGAGGATTATCACTGGGGCTTGGCACTGGAACTACGAGTCCACTGCCTCTAGCAACTTTTTTTTTTTTTCATTTTATTGGATAGGACCAAAAGAAATTGAGAAAGGAGGATACAGAAAGATAGATACATGCAGACTGCTTCACCACCTGTGAAGTGTCCTTCCTGAAGGTGGGAAGCAGGAGGCTCCAAACAACATCCTTGTGTGAGTCCTTGAGCTTCATACTATGTGCACTTAACTCAGTGAGCCACCACATAACACTCTCCCCCATAATTGAAACTTTTAACTACTGCCCTATGATAACTTCTTTTTAAAGTAATTTTTTCAGAGATGGGGAGTGACTCAGTAGTAAAGCACATTCTTGCATGTGTGAGATCCTGGATTCAACCCTTAGTACTGCATAAAAACAAGCAAGACAAAAACAGAGCAACACACATTATAGAGTTTAGGGTACTCCAGTCATTCATGTTCTTTTTTTCTCAATCAATATTTTTTAAAAGATTTTTTAAATCATTGTATAAATAGTAAAAATAAAAAACTGGTTTTAAGCTGAAAAATAATTTTTAGAGGCTGGATGGTGGTGCATCTGATTGAGCACACATGGTACAGTGCAAAAGGATCTGAGCCCCTGTCCCCCCAGACGGAAAGATTTGCAAGTGGTGAGGCAGTGCTGTAGGTGTCTCTCTTTCAGTCTCCCTATATCCCCTTATTCTCTCCATGTCTGGCTGTTTCTATCCAGTAGTAAAAATTTTAAAAATTAAAAAAATAATTTTTAAATTTCTGGAAAAAATTAAAATTAACTATGAATATACTGACAGGACAAGCAAAGAGAACATACAGACAGGCATTGTCAGATGTAGCAAACTATTATCAATCTACATTAACCAAAATAACATAGTCCTGCAAAAGGAATATACATCAATCAACAAAGGAATACAAAAGCCAAAAACTCAAATTTATAAAATAATTCAGTGTATAATAAGGGTACCATTTAAAATTGTGGACTATCCAGTAGATATTTCTGAGAGAGTTAGGAAAGCCAGTTCACATAAAGGGAATGAATATGTCTCTTAAGCATATAAAAATGACTTATCAAACTTAAAATAAGAAATACTTATTGAAACTATAGTAAAATGTCATTTTTTAGCTATAAAGCTAGGTGACATTACTAAGTGGGCTATAAATCAATACTTTCATGCACTGGTGAACGTGTAAATTTGTCCAGTTTATATAGGCATTTTTTCTACATTGAACAAAATTTAAGATGAGTACACTCTTTGACATTGAAATCCTATTTCAGGATTCATATTATTATTGTACTTTTGGAATGTATACAAGAATATGCTTATAGCTGCTATTCTAGTGAAAAAATATTTGTAGCTGGAAGCAGGAAATTAATATGTTTGATTAATTTTTCTTAGCTTTAGACATATGCATATTTTATATTACAAATCCAAAATGCTTGAATCAAAGAAGTGGATGGTGTACTTATGCATTTTAGTCAAATACAAACATACTCTAATTTCCAAATAAAAATATTATAATATACTAGTTTCATATTTCATAGGTTTTTTTTCTTGTGATTTTTTTAGGTCAGTTTTTATGGTTTTCAAATCTCCAACTAATCTTACCAAGTGCAGCACTGTCATTTTTATTTTGTGTTAGTTATTGTTAACTATAAATTAAGCTAAAAGGCTTTTTATTTCTTAAAGTTAAGCCATGATAAAATTGTGAATAATTCCCTCATTTATGTACTTACATTTATCATTGGTCAAGTAAGAGCAAATATTTAAGAATTATTTAGACTTAAAACAGAGAAGTCATCTTGTTCATTGAAGTACTAAATTTTGCCCTTAAAGCTAATCTTGAATTTTATATAAAGTCATCTATTTTCTTTTCTTTTGTTAGCAGAGTTTGGTTATGACTTTATATCTATGATATTCCACTGCTCTCACCTTCAAAATTTAGGGTGAGAGAGAGAAAGGGTAAACATAGCAGGGGTTGGGGGGGGGGTTCCATAGTGCTTATCACTACTCATGAAATTTCCCCTTTGCATGGTGCTACCAGGTGTTTAACTGGGTACTCAATCCTCGGTCCTCATACATGTTAAAGTGAGTTCTCTTCCAGTTGATCTTTCCATTTGATTCCTTTTGTTCAAGGGACTTTTGCACATTTTTAAAAATATTTCTCATCATAAAAGGAAATGTTGGTGTCGGTAACGGCAAATTTGTGAGTAGCATATTGGATAAACCACCCCTTCCTTGATTACAGCATCTCAATGCCAGCAAATCTTAGAAATTTAGCAGCATCTATTGTCTCTGAGTAAGGCAGATTCTTGATGGTGGACCAACTAGGAAACAGATATTAAACCCTCTATGCTGTACCAATTTAAAAGAGTTTCTTGTTGAAATTTTAGGGGGAGATGAAGAGAAGGCTCTGAACTTTAATTTCATCAAGACCCAAAGGGAGATGAGGATTAAAAAAAAAAAAAAAAGACATTTGAAAGTAGTCATGGGGTTAGATGTGATCTAGAAAGGAAGAAAACTCAGTACCATAGGAAAATGGGCAAATATATACAAGTATAGTTATACAAATAATGATATTTGTGACCTTGGGAGAACTATTACAGTTTCCAATGGAGGGGGTGGGGACACAGAACTCTGGTGGTGGGAACAGTGCGGAATTATACCCCTGTTATCTCATAATGCTGTAAATCAATACTAAATCACTAATAAAGTTCATTTCTAGCACTTGAAGAAAACATAAATCACTAGAAATGTAGCTATAAATATCCATATTGGGCATTTCCCCCAGTTCCTATGGATCTAATGATTTTTTCCCTCCAGAGTTATTGCTGGGGCTCGGTGCCTGCACTACAAATTCACTGCTCCTGGCAGCCATTTTTTTCTATTTTTTTGTTGTTGCTGCTGCTTGATAGAATAGAGAGAAATTGAGAGGGTAGGGGAAGATAGAGAGAGAGAGAACAATAAACACCTGAAGACCTACTTGCTCCACCACTTGTGAAGTGACCCCCAATGCAGGTGTGGAGCCAGAGCCTAGAACTGAGATCCTTGCACAAGTCCCTGTGCTTTGTACTATGTGCACTTAACCCAGTGCACCACAGCCTTCCCCCTTTATCTAATAGTCTTGAGAGTGGCTAAGACAATTTATTATAACACTAGGAAACTGGGGGATGTAACCGGTGTAAAGAATTAATTGTTTTATTTAGCAAGCATTTATTTAGTGTTTCCTTTGCACCAGTCTTTGGGTTACACAGGCATTGAATTTACAGAAATAAATAAGATGAAATTATGCTTATTGAGAGACCCTGGCATTTATTCAACCTTTGCAGTTTTATTTGGCAATGACAATCAGGTTTATGGAAATATATGTGGTTGTTAGATCTTTCACTTATATTAAAGACTTCAGCTTTAGAAAGCAGAACTAAAAAAAGAAGAAAAAAAGTAGCTTAAAACTTTTTTTTAAAGTCAGCAAATGGTGAAGTTTACTCTTCCAGTTCCCTCTGTATCCTGTGCCATTAAGATACCAATTGATTGCTAATTGCTCTGCATTATCCATAAGCCACTACAAACAGTTTAATGGCATGTTCTTTGTTATAATTTAAGGGCAGTGACTGCTATATATCTCTTTGTACTTGGGAACATTTCTTTCTGAGCTTACAAATTGTTGGGCTGGCATGCAAGGGCCTGAGAAAGCTTAGCAGAAACTTAGTTCCATGAAATAAATTCCTGCCCCACCCTAAAATAGAGAGATGACTATGTCATGCCAGAATGTATATGGGGGCTATTAAATGAAGGACTTGGAAGCCAAAATTGTGAAAGGTGCTACTGCACAACAAGTCACTTCCACCAGAGAGAGCCACCTGCCAAAGCCAAACATGAGAAGGACCGTGCACACCTCATTTTCCTTCCATCAAAGTTCATTTGGATCAAAGTAGAGACTGCAGCAAACTAGACATGGCAGTGAGCAAGACCTTCCCTGCCCAAAGAGGTATTTGCACCTTGCATGTAAGATTTTTCTATATCAGAGATGAATAGCTTATTCTTGTTTTTTTAATTTTAATTTATTTTCCCTTTTGTTGCCCTTGTTTTTTATTGTTGTTCTAGTTATTGTTGTTGTTATTGATGTCATCGTTGTTAGATAGGACAGAGAGAAATGGAGAGGAGGGGAAGACAGAGAGGGGGAGAGAAAGATAGATACCTGCAGATTTGCTTTACCACTTGCGAAGCAGCTCCCTTGCAGGTGGGGGAGTCAGGGTCTCTAACCAGGATCCTTATGCTGGTCCTTGCACTTTGTGCCATGTGTGTTTAACTCCCTGAATAGCTTATTCTTAAAGAGCTCAAAGTTAGATGTTTAATGACAGTTTTTAAAAAGTGGATCGCTGCAGAGGGTAGACAGCATAATGGTTATGCAAACAGACTCTCATGCCTGAGGCTCCAAAGTCCCAGGTTCAATCCCCTGCACCCCATAAGCCAGAACTGAACAGTGCTCTGGTTAAAAAAAAAAGAAAAGAAAGAAAATAAAAGAAAAAGTGGATTGCCAAGTGCAATTCTCATGAGTAGAATGAGAGAAAATTATCAGGCACTAAATCAAAACAAATCCTCACTACTTATAGATTCTCCTCAACAGCCAAGTACCTAGACTCTCATTAGTGAAAATAAAGAATAAAGTTTGAATATTTATAAATCTGTAATAGTTTTAGTTATCTTGACATTAACCACATCTTCAACCAGCTACACACATATGCACACTTGTCTCTGTTTGATTAAAAGCACAGTATACTTCTTGAAAAAATGTTTTACGTATGGCTCTTCTATAATTGTTCTCCAAAGAGGTTAACTGTTGAATTAGTCCCTTAGTATTATATGCCATTTTAAATTACATCTTTTATCATCTTTGCAACCCATATCTATCCTCTGATAATTGCAGAATATCACTGTTTCTAGCCAAAACTATTTTCATCCCTTTCTCAGGCTTAGTAGGTATAGCATCATCTTGATAATGATAGTTTTGCCCCATGTGTTATGGTATACTCTTAATGTTCTGTCCAGACCCTTTTTTACTAGACAGACTCTATATCCACTGACCTCCAAGAAAATTTGCTACTAGTTAACAGCTAGCCTCTCTCTATAGGATTACCCTTGGCTAAATAGTATCATGTTGACTTTGGATGATACATACTACTTCACCAACCTATAGCCAGTGAATAAGAATAAAAATTCAGCCCTTGTCTCAAAGAAGGCCAAATTCTTAGGTTAAATTCATACTCTGGGGGACTCCAGATAGCTTGGACAGTGTGCTGTCATGCCATCCATGTGCATTACCCAGGTTTCAGTCTGATCCCCACTGCACTGAAGAAAGATTAGATATTGTAGTCTTTTATACCCCCACCACTACTACTACTGTATCTCTGCTTCTATATATAGATTTTTTTCCTTTTACTTGGATAGGACACAGAGAAATTGAGAGAGGAGGCAGAGATAGAGAGGAGGAGAGAAAGGCACCTATAGACCTGCTTCACTGATTGTGAAGTGGCCCCCCTGCAGGTCACTTCACAAGGGGAGCTGGGGGCTTAAACAGGGATCCTTGCATGGGATCCTTGCATGGGTCCTAGCAAGGATCCTTGTGCTTTTCACTATGTGCACTTAACCCGGTGCATTATTTCCTGGTGTATATGTATATGTATATGTATATGTATATGTATATGTATATGTATATGTATATGTATATGTATATGTATATGTATATGTATATGTATATGTATATGTATATGTATATGTATATGTATATGTATATGTATGTGCATGTGTTTGTATATATATTTTTTTATTAAAATGAAGTCTGGGGTTGTAGTGGGATAGGAGTGGAGTTAATACTAATTTACATTAGTAAATGTTTGTAAATGAATAGATTTTTCTAAGTTGAAAATGACATAACTGTGGTCCGGGAGGTGGAGCAGTGGTAAGTAAAGCTTTGGACTCTCAAGCATGAGGTCCCGAGTTTGATCCCTGCCAGCACATGTGCCAGAGTGATATCTGGTTCTTTCTCTCTACTCCTATCTTTCTCATAAATAAATAAAATCTTTAAAAAAAAAAGAAAAAAAGAAAATGACGTAGCTACCATCTAAAGATCTACTTTGCTATTAGGGTTGAGCTCACTAATTCACTTCTGAGTCAAAAACAAAATTACTTGGAAAATATCATCAGGTTCTTTGTTGAACAGAAAGACATTGATGATTGTTCATGATGTTAATTCATCAACATAAATTATTACACACCTAATTTTCTTTTCTTAATTTTCTTTTTAAAAATATTTATTTATTCATTCCCTTTTGTTGTCCTTGTTGTTTTATTGTTGGAGTTATTATTGTTGTTGTTGATGTCATTCATTGTTGGATAGGACAGAGAGATCGAGAAAGGAAGGGAAGACAGAGATAGGGAGAGAAAGATAGACATCTGCAGACCTGCTTTACTGCTCGCGAAGCAACCTCCCTACAGGTGGGGAGCCGGGGGTTTGAAACAGGTTCCCTATGCTGGTCCTTGTGCTTTGTGCCACTTGCGCTTAACTTGCTGCTACCGCCCAACCCCCATCTTAAATTTCTTTATTAGGGGATTAATAACTTACAGTTGGCAGTAAATACAATAGTTTTTACATACATAACATTTCCCAGTTTTCCACATAACAATTCAGTCCCTACTAAGTCCTACTCTACCATAATGTTCTAGGACCTGACACACACACCCCCACCCCAGAATTTTACTTTGGTGCAATACATCAACTTCACACACCAATTTTTCTGAGCATGTTCCTAAGTCCCCTGGTCTATGGTAGGTTTGATGTGTGGGGAGGGGTGGTGGGGGGAGGTATTTTTCTTATCTTAGAAGTAAAGTAAATTTTCTTTTTTTTTTTTTAACAGAGCATTGCTCAGCTCTGGCTTATGGCAGTGTGGGGGATTAAATTTGGGACTTGAGAGCCACAGGAATGAAAGTCTCTTTGCATAACCATTATGTTATACCCCCACCCAAAGTAAAGCTTCTTATCTCAATGTGGAAACATAACTTACTCAATTAAACAACTATGTAAAATGCAAGACTGCATATAATCACTTTATAGGTAATAATTTCCATAGGATTTTAGACAACTAAAAGTAGATGTGGGTGTTTAATAGTTGGGCAAGTCTTCTTGGCAGAATGTGTAAGTGTGGGAGGCGCAGGAAGAAGAAGCCATTCCAAGTGGAAGAAGTGGTAAGAACCAAGGTGTAGATATAGTAATATGAGTGCCAGTGTTTTCCAAGATAAAGAAAAATCAGAATATAAATTTCCCTTGCATTTGTTTCAGCTTTACCATCCCATGTTACTATTTCTATTTGCTACTCAATCACTAAACACATTTTAATTCCTTGCTCTCTTTCAGGAACTGATCTATATCTTAGAGCCATGATAATGAATACACATTGATGCCTGCTCTTAAGGAACTGACAGTATCCAGATTGAAGTAGATTGATGAACATGCAATTACACCACAGATTGCTATGTTGCTAAAGAGTGATCCTAGGATGCTATGAAATAACAAAAGAAGAAATAACAAGAAGAAGAAATAACAAGAAGAGGCAGCTACTAAGATTTGAGAGAAAGTAAAAACAAATGAATGAATGAATGAATGAGTAGCAAAAGGCTTCCTGGAGAAGTAATATCTGAGATCTAAAGCATAGTTAAAACTTAGCTAAATGAAGGAGGGCACAAGAGGAAAGATATGGAGATTAAAGGAAGTATTTTATTTTGAAGCAGGAAGATTGGTGAAGAATTACCAAGATTGATAAAGAATGATAGAGACAAAGGATAAACAAAAATCAAGGGCCAAATAAGATATTACTGTGTAAGTAGATAAAGGAGAATAGATTTCATCATAAAGGCCATATATTGAATTTAAGCATTAAAATGACATGATCATATTATTTCTGAAACATTGCTATCACTGGAATAGTTACTAAAAATTGTGAGAGAGATTAAACAGGAAGCTGATGGTCAGTAAGAGATTAGTATAAATACATTTCAGTTAATCGTAGAATTGGAGAAAAAGTAAAGTTTAGAACAATGTAAATTGTTTTCTAGTTGATTGGGGGTAAGAAATTAAGAATGGTCAAGGCTAACACTGAAGAATATAGCTGAACCAAGTTGCTAGGAATGCTGGTGTTTTAATCAGTAGACTCTGGGCCCCTTGGAATATACCTAAAATAGACCTATTAACTTTTTCCAAAATGGAGACTTCAAATCTCACCTGCTATATTTGTGCCTTTGGGCTCCAGATTATTAAACAATTTGTTCTTCTTTATATCTTAATGCTTTTTCAGACACCAAGTTACAGATGCCACCATGATGCCAACCTGAATTCCCCAGGCTGAGGACCTGAAACCCCACCTCCCCAGAGTTCTACCCCACTAGGGAAAGATAGATACAGGATGGGAGTATGGATTGGCCTTGCCAGTGCCCATGTTCAGCAGAGAAACAATTACAGAATCCAGGCCTTCCACCTTCTGCACCCCCATAATGATTCAGGGTCCATACTCCCAGAGAGATAAAGAATGGGAAAACTTCTAGTGGAGGTGATAGGATATGGAACCCTGGTAGTGGGAAATGTGTGGAAATTTACCCCTTTTATCCAATAGTTTTGTTGATATTTTCTACTTTTTATTTTATAAATAGACTAAATAAAAAATAAAAACTCTCTTTACACTCCCCAAAAAAATTAAGTTAGAAGAAGAGGTAATTTTTTTTTGCAAAAAAAAAAAAGAAAAGAAAAAAATTCTCTCATGCTAATTGATAAGGCCCTGTTTGTCAATATCTGGAGGCAAACTAAAACAGTGCTTATGAAATCCAAAACACAACCAATAAGGGACATGGAATCTAAAAGAATATCAGATGTGCACTGTCTCCCAGAAATTAGCACAGTGCTAAATACCAGGAGTCACAGTAGCTACTTGGGATGAGGAGAGAATTGGGGGGAGGAAGTTCTTGTGAATGTTGGTTGGAAGTTTGCACACATGCTCCATTGTACATCTACGTGGACAGTGCCATTAGGCACCTGAACTCCTGGATTCCTATAAAGCCCTGGAAAAACTGTATCTTCAGGAAAGGCTTTTGGCAAAGGGGTTGAAAGAGGATTTGCAAACCTCCAATCAATACCTGAAGAGGTTAGCTAGCCAAAACAAAAACAAAAGCCCTGCATTTATACAAATGTAGGCTTAAATGTTCTTTAAATAGTTCACTTCACATTCTTGAACCCTTTAAACAATTAAACCAGCATGGATATGTGGTGTTCTAAATATACTTGGGAGATTATCTTGACACACCTAAGTTTAATTCAGTTTACCATATTTTCAAAAGCCAGGTCTAATAGAGCTTGTGCAATTCTTGTCTCACAAATACCAACTATATATACTGTTCCCACACCCATACTTTTTCCCAGCAGATGCGCACACACTTGTTCCCACATTACCCCATATACCGCCAACCCATCTATACCTGCAGCCAGAAGCCACACACATGCAGATACATTTTCAGCAAACTCTGAGATCTCACACACTTTCCTTTTCCCTCTCATCCCATCCTGAACCAATCAGCTGTTTTAGGTCATTCCACTCATTATATTCTAGGTGGAACAGCTCTGATCAACAACTTGCCCAGGATACTGCCAATGAGATTTAGAGATGGATGAGTGAGCAACCTATAGTGTAGCTGTGGAATTTGGTTGGAGCCAGAGGAAAGTGGGCACAGCTGATGTCACTTCAAGAAGAAGGTGGGAAAATGCCCTTTGCTCTCAGTAAGAGGACTGAAAGCAAGTGTGTGATGCTGTGTACACGTGAGATGGTAGTACTTAGCTCTGAGAATAGTAGCTGCTGTGGCTTGGAGAATTCCAGCAGGTCATATCCAATACATGCATGTAATGGTAGGAGATGGTTGCTTCTTCCACCTCTAATAAATACTTTAATCAAATTACTTTGGCAAAAATCTGAATTTCTTTATATTCAAGAGCCAACATGTGATCTTTTTTTTTTTTTAGTACTATTTTTTATGTTGGGGAATTAATGTTTTACATTCAACAGTAAGTACAATAGTTTGTACATGCATAACATTCCCCAGATTCCCATATAACAATACAACCCCCACTAGGTTCTCTGAATCCTTGGACCTGTATTCTCCCCACCCACCCCAGAGTCTTTTACTTTGGTGAGATATGCCAATTCCAACATGTGATCTTGCATGCAAGAAGACACATTTAATTTTTTTAAATATTTTATTTATTTATTTATTATTGGAGAGAGAGATATTGAGAGAGGAGGGGAAGATAGAGAGGGAGAGAGACTGAGAGACACCTGCATTACTGCTTCACCACTCGTGAAGTGTGTTTTCCCCCTCCAGTTGGGGAGCAGAGGCTTGAACTTGCATCCTTTCACACTAAGTTTAGGGGGTTGGGCAGTAGCACAGTGGGTTAAGTGCACATGGCACAAAGTGCAAGGACCAGCCTAAGGATCCTGGTTCGAAACCCCAGCTCCCCACCTGCAGGTGTAATGTGTTCGATTAACCAGGCGCACCACTACCTATCACTTTAAGATAAATTTCTTCATACACACATTTATTCCTGTACATAAAGACAGATGCTCTTGGGTAGGATCTTAGAGATTTCTGATAAGTAGGAAAAGCTGAAATCTAGCAAATGTTATTTCAGTGTCTCCCTTTTTGTATGAAGTGAATGTTGACACTGTCATTGAATTAACAAGATCTCTCAGTCCAAGCTTCTTTAAGAAAATAGGACAAAAACTACATTCATTTATCTGGAACCAGAAAACACCTAGAATTGCCAAAACCATCTTGAGGAAAAGAAACAGAAAGGGAGGCATCACACTCCCAGATATCAAACTATATTATAATGCCATCATCATCAAAACAGCATGGTACTGGAACAAAAATAGGCACACAGACCAGTGGAAAAGAACTGAAAGCCCAGATCTAACCCCCCACACCATGGACATCTAATCTTTGATAAGGGGGCCCAAAGTATTAAATGGAAGAAGGAGGCTCTCTTCAATAAATGGTGCTAGGAAAACTGGGTTATAACATGCAGAAGAATGAAATTGAACCACCTTATCTCACCAGAAACAAAAATCAACTCCAAATGGATCAAAGACCTAGATGTCAGACCGGAAACAATCAAATACTTAGAGGAAAACATTGGTGAAACATTTTCCCACCGAAACCTCAAGGACACCTTTGATGAAACAAACCCAATTGCAAGGAAAACTAAAGCAGAAACAAACCAATGGGACTACATCAAATTGAAAAGCTTCTGCACATCCAAAGAAACTATCATACAAACAAAGAGACCCCTCATAGAATGGGAGAAGATCTTCACATGCCAAACATCAGACAAGAGACTAATCACCAATATATACAGAGAACTCAGCAAACTTAGCACCAAAAAAGCAAATGACCCCATCCAAAAATGGGCAGAGGATATGAACAAGCCATTCACTTCAGAGGAGATCCAAAAGGCTAACAAACATATGAAAAACTGCTCCAGGTCGCTGATTGTCAGAGAAATGCAAATAAAGACAACACTGAAATACCACCTCACTCCTGTGAGAATGGCATACATCAAAAAGGACAGCAGCAACAAATGTTGGAGAGGCTGTGGGGACAGAGGAACCCTTCTGTGGGAATGTAAATTGGTCCAGCGTCTCTGAGAGCAGTCTGGAGAACTCTCACAAGGCTAGACATAGACCTTCTATATGACCTAGTAATTCCTCTCCTGGGGATATACCCCAAGGATTCCATAACACCCAACCAAAAATATGTGTGTACATTTTTCTTCATAGCAGCACAATTCATAATAGCTAAAACCTGGAAGGAACCCAGGTGCCCAATAGCAGATGAGTGGCTGAGAAAGCTGTGGTACATATACACAATGGAATACTATGCAGCTATTAAGAACAATGAGCCCACCTTATCTGACCCATCTTGGACAGAGCTAGCAGGAATTATGTTAAATCAGCTAAGTCAGAAAGATAAAGATGAGTATGGGATGTCCCCACTCATCAACAGAAGTTGAGAAAGAAGAACAGAAATGGAAACTAAAAGCAGGATCTGATTAAATCGAGAGCAGGACACCAATGTAAAAACACTGTGGTGAAGGGGAGGGTGGCCATTGGGCTTCCCGGCACGGCAGGGGGTAGGGGGAAGGGGTAGGTGGGGGGGATGGACACAGTCTTTTGGTGGTGGGAGTGGTGTTTATATACAATACTATTAAAGTGTAAACATATAAAGCACTACTTAATTAATATGAGAGGCGAAAAACTGATGATATGTCTAGAAGAACTTCTTAAAACACAGACTGAGTCTTTTTAATACATAGGCTGTCTTTGATATGTTGTCTCTCCCAAAAGCCTAGACCAGGGAGAACAGAAGCAAATGGTAGCACAGCTATATACAAGATGCAGGGTATTATACCCTAAACCCCAACAAAGGGACTTTCCAAAGTTAACCCTATCACCAAATAATGTGACGATGATAATAACTATCCATTGTCTTCTTGAACCCTAAGACAACAGGAACCTCACATTTCCACTATAGAGCCTATATTTCCCCAGTCCTGGAACTTTAGGGTGGGGAGCACTTTTCTGCATGCTGCTCTCAATTCAAATAAAAAAATATTGCATCCACGAATCGCATCCTAATCAACGCAACGAGTTCCACCCCAGCATGCTTCATTTCAGACTGTGATCAGAGACTTGGTGTGGAATGACAACCCTTCAGCTTCATCACTCGGGTGAGACCTTTCCTTTCATAGTATTCTCTAATTCCATTCCAGGTGTTCCACTCCCTAATAAAGTCTCCAAACCTAGATATAGTCCAGGTCCCCTGAGACAGAGCATAGGTTCACACGTGCCCATAAACTAGGCGAAAAATATATACCTGAAAGCAGAAGTACACAAGAGCATGCAGGGAATACCCCCCAACACTTCATCTGCACTATTCCAGTCTTCAGGTCCATGATCAACAATTTGTTTGGCTTTGTATGTTAACTCTCTTTTCAGCCACCAGATTCTGGATGCCAGCAAGATGCTAACCAGAATTCCCTGGATAGATGACCCCATCAATGTGTACTGGAGCGCCACTTCCTCAGAGCCCCACCCTACTAGGGAAAGAGAGAGGCAGACTGGGAGTATGGATTGACCAGTCAACGCCCGTGTTCAGCGGGGAAGCAATTACAGAAGCCAGACCTTCCACCCTCTGCAACCCACAACGACCCTAGATCCATACTCCCAGAGAGATATAGAATGGGAAGGCTGTCAGGGGAGGGGATGGGATATGGAGATCGGGTTATGGGAATTGTGCAGAATTGTACCACTCTTATTCTATGGTTTTGTTAATGTCTCCTTTCTTAAATAAAAAAATAAAAAACAAACAAACAAACAAAAGATTCCCAGTCAAGTTATGCTCATTGTTGTTTCCTTACTGTTGCTTTTCACCACTTTCACACTATTATTTTGAATTTTCAATATTTCCCTTCCTTTCTTCCTCACAGCATCAGTGTTCTGTAGTTTCTCTTTCAGCCTTCTTTCAGCCTCCCTCCCCTTGTAGTGTCCCAGGCAGGCAGTTAACACCAGTAACACTGTTGTGACTGGAAATAGATATGTGGCTGTAGAAAGTCCTCAGCTTAGTAAGTAATTAAAAACCAACTGCTAGGTAAACTAATTTGTCTTTGGCTAAAATTTTGTGTCCTTTACTACCTTTCCCTTCATCCTGCCCTGCACTCTAACTGACTTTTTCCTTCTCTTTGATTCATCTGCCAAGATTGGACACATCTTTGATTTCACTCCTTCTTGGCCATCACTTTGGTAACAGCTGTCTTCTCAGCTTGACTTCAATCTTCATGCTCACTGTGGGTAAATCCATAAGCTGAATGCATCAGCCCCCAGCAGCTGGAAATCCTACTCTCTCACTATGTGATTCCTTTTTTGGGCAGGGAGTGAGAAACAGAGCTTAAAAATTAATATTTAGAATAAAAAAACATTTTTCCTTTCGTGACTGCTATAAAAATTCTTTGAATGTGACATTTGGAGGATACTTTTTGAGTATAAAAGTTCATACTACAGTATGAATGACTACAAAGTAGCTGATCAATGTATAACTCTTTGAAATAAGTATTTTCAGAATAAGGGACCCACCTTTATAATTTGGCAAATAGGAATACCCTTTTACATGTCTCAGCCTCTAACAATTATACCTTGATACATCACTGGCCTTCATATAGCAACACTTTTATTGATCCCCCCCCCCCCCACCATGGACACTTGAGATTAACTTTTGAGTAATCACTTTTTTTTTCCCTATTCTCTTCTTCAGAGTGAGAGCTGACACTGTGGGATCAAACCTAGGAGTGTTGTTTCTCCTGCTAGCCTGTCTTCTGATACTCCTAGCTTATCAACCTTGTTGATTAAATTTGTTGAGGTGGGATTATTATTTTCTCTAACAGTTTCTTCCTTATTCTGAGTATTTGTTCTTAGAGCAAGCCATCGGTTCCAAACTATCAAAGTTCATAGGGGGAAATATTCCCTACACCAGTTTTCTTTCTTTCCTCCTCTCTTCCTTCCTTCCTCCCTCCCTCCCTTCCTCCCTCCCTCCCTTCCTTCCCTCCCTTCCTCTCTCTCTCTCTCTCTCTCTCTCTCTCTCTTTCTTTCTTTCTTTCTTTCTTTCTTCTACTTAAACCCAAAGTAAAGAATGTAAGGAGTAATTGTTTGTGCTCCCTTATTGGAGATCTGAGGTAATTGCAGGGACTGTTATATGATATCTTGTCCTCTATATATAACACATTTGTTATCTTGACCTCTGAAGATAGTAATTACTTACTCTGTATTACAGCTGAAGAAACTGAGGTTTAGACACAAGAAGTACTTTGCCTGAAGGCATGTAGTCAGCAAATGGTTGCTTTAGGTTTAGATCAAGGTCTAATTCCAGATTCCATGTTCTATCCACACTCTGTCTAGAAATAATGTGCTGTGAAAAATAAATCTTGAAGTTTTTTCTTCTTTTCAAAGTTTAAGGTCATCTTAGTGAATAATGGGAACTTTATTCTCCATTCAGAGCATTCCTCACAGATTATAAAGTAAGGACCTTTGAGACTGGCATGACCTCATAATGACTGACCAGCTGGCTCACCTCAGCCCTCAGCTTTTTCCTTCTGGTGCCTGATAATTGGGATAACCCAGTCTTATCCACCACAGTTGTTTTTACATCTACATTTCTCACAGAACTGAATATGTACTGTGTACTTTTCTTTGTTGCTTGAACTAATGGTTTATCTGATAAGCAAGGAGTGAACTAAGCTGGAAAAGTTAAAAGTAAATGTATAGTTTACTCCCAGCCTGTGGAGAGAACATAAGCTTAGGATGTGCAGCTGGGAAAATGTGCTAGTCCCTGAACTACAGATTCTCAATTTGTGAATTTGTGAGGCTTTATAACAAATACTGTGACGGCTGTTACTTAGTGGCAGCTGATATCATCTGCCAATTTTGCATATATTTCTCTTCATTTTCTAAGGCAAACCACAGATGTTTTATCCCTTGTGATCACACCTGCAGACCTAAAACCAGTTTTAAAAAAACCAATGGGATAGCAGATGTTTTTAAATTGGAACAGTTATGTGATTGGATGGAAGCGAAAACTGTTCTACTATTCCTTTATCTCTACACATGCCAGGAAGTAACTCCTTTTTTTTTTTTTTTTTACTGTGATACAAAGACTAGCAGACCTTACTTTCTCTGCTTCCCTTAATCTAGAGGTTAGTTTTGACATGCTATTTACATAAAGGATGATGGGTTTCATTCCAGTCCTGAGATTCAATTCATCCTTAATAAATTGTTCCATAGTGTCCTGGCCCACTGGTATAGAATAAAAGAACACTTTTAAGTCATTTGAGGGCACCATATTTGCTAATGCAAAAAATGTGCTAGTCTGATAGGAAAGTTAATTAAGCAATAAGACATGACATGACATGAGTTATTATGCAATAACTCCTGCCTCTGGTATAGCAAGGCACAAACCTGAAGGCCAAGTACCCTTACAGTAACTAGGCATGAGTTATACTATAATAACTCAAACCCTAGAATTTTCCAGTGAAGGTGGGGGAGGGCAGGGAGAAGACCAAGGACAAAACATCGATCTCTAGCAAGCAAGAAAGGACAAAATAGAGTTATTGTTTAAAACTACATATTCTTTCATAAGGCAACATACTTATAACTACTTGAAAATGAAGTTCCTTGAAACTGATGTCATAAATTTCCAAGTTATAGTTTGATACAACATGCTGAAGAAAATGCTTTGTCAAAAGTATGACCACTTGAAAACTCAGCAACTGCAATGGATCCCCCCCTTTTTTTAACCTAAAGAGTGAACATAACCACTATATATATATATATATATATATATATATATATATATATATTATTTATTTGGATAGAAACAGCTATAAGTGGACAGGGAAAGGGGTGAGAGAGAGAGACAGAGAGATGCCTGTAGCATTGCTTCACCACTCTCAAAGCTTTCCCCATGCAGGTGGGGACTGGGGGCTTCAACTAGGGTCTTTGTGTATTGTAACATGTGTGCTCAACCAGCCCTGAACATAACTTTTTTCAAACTTTTGAAAGTCTGTCTTCTGGCTTCTCATTCATAAGAAATGAATGCCCTAAGAATTGGATGCGGAGTTCTGGGGGTGAGAGTTGTTTGGGAATGTACCTCTCTTATTCTATAGTCTTGTCAGTATTTCCATTTTATAAATAATGTTTTTTTTTTAAAGAAACTGCAACTATTCACAAAGCTTAGATCTCTATAAAAATGTGACTGTTTCCAAAGGGGAAAAAAAAAAAAAGAATCAGAAACTATGCTTTCTTGAGAGACTGGGATGCAGTTATTGCATCACAAACTCATCATTTCCTTTGCTACCATATATTTTATATTAATTCAGGATTTGGTTGGACTTGAGAAACTAAAGACAAGTTATGCAGAAGTCACAGTAAAAGATTTAACTAGGCCTTAGTGGAGGGCATGGCAACTTAAACACACCACATATATGGGTGTGAAACTATATTCCCAAAATCTTATAATTTTTAAGACACTGTTAAGTTGCAATAAAATAAAAGACTTAGAAAGTATTTATGACATCATGTACAAAAAGCATAGCATTAGATCTACAAAAAGAGTTTCCTACTTTTCCTTCATTCTCATGTGTATATTGAATTAATGAATGATGATGTGCCTAACGCGTCCAATGACCACCGTCCTGTTCATTGCTCAAGTGCCTAACAAGTCTAGCAACCAGCCACATTGCTCTGTTAAAGTGCAATTTAATACACAAAATCTCTAAAGGAAGCACTAGTACTTTCCTTAACTTGAATATTAACACATAGAACTGACTGAGATTGACAAGAATGTATCCTGTCCAGCCTCACTCAACTCAAGCTGCATATATAAACAGCTTTACTTTTTCCCTCTTGTTCTCCTTCTTTAACCTCCAGCCACAGCCTGTACAGAGATGAGCAGTTCAGCATATCTGTGACTTCAGATCTTACAAGTTTGCTGGTAAAATTCCAAAATTCATAGTCAGACCATGCCTCTCTCCATACGACTAACATATGGTATTAACAAATTTTATCAACACTGTTTAAAGGGAACAGCTCCAGAATGTGTTTCTGTTATTCTTACAGTTACTCTGTTGCCTTTCAGCATGGCACTGATATTGCCTCTCTTTGGTCCCGTGTGAAATGCTGATTTTAACATTTATTTCCTTTTTTAAAAAGGCTTCATTGTGTAATTCTTATTTTATTTCAGTCTCTTTGTTGAGCAGGTGTAAATCTCAAATTCTCTGTCCATCTTATGAAAAGTTACAGTGTATTTGGTTAACAAATTCTCCTTGGGAGAAAGGTGTTTTTGATAAGCAAAGATAATCTAGGGCAGGGATAAACAGATATTTTCTGCAAAGGGTCAATGAGAAATATTTCTGGCTTTGTGATCCTGTCTTAATTACTCAGCTCTGATAATATATTATAAAATTAGTTGAAGAAAATATGTAAAAGAATGAGCAAGTTTGTGTTTTAATACAACTTTCCTTATAAAAAAACAAGTAGTGGACTGAATTTAGCTGGTGGGAATGGTTTACCAGTCAATAGTGTAGAGAATACATGAGAAATGGGCAGTTTTGCTCCCCGACTTTGGCTATGGGATTCATAAGAGCTAAGTGGAGGATATGAAGCTTGTAGTATTAGCACATAGGTAGCCACATGGTGGTGCACCTGGTTGAGCACCCATTACAATACATAAGGACCAGGGTTCAAGCCCCAAGTCCCCAGCTGTAGGAGAAAGCTTTTTGAGTGGTGAAACAGTGCTGTAGGTGTCTCTCTTTCTCTCTCCCTCTCTATCTCCCTGTACCCTCTCAATTTCTGGCTGTCTCTATCCAATAAATAAAGGTAATAAAAAAAAACAAGTAAAGTTTGGTCTAATAATTTTCTACTGTGTTTTTAGGAAAGATTCCCAACTTACCTGAGCTGTACCATCCACATCTTTTAAAAAATCCATCTTCATCTCTAGGGAAGAAACTACTAAATTTCCATATCCCTTTCCCTCTTCCTAGGTTCATAACTGGACTGTATTTCCCAATACCTCATACAGAAAAGAGAGTTCTTGTGGCTTAGATGAGAAAAGTAGAATGTACAGAAAGGTTGTATGCCAGTTCTAATGTAGTACTATTTTATTCACTCTCTCTGCTCTTTTGGCTAAAAACTGGGTAAGATGACACAGCCCTCAGCACATATGTACAGATAGGATTTGGAGGAGCAGGAAAGAAGGGGCTTGGACCCTGAACAGCAACTTGGAGCAGGTCTGTCTTATGAGCCAAAATATTGTTTAGACTACATTAAAAATAAAAATAAACATGGTGATTGACATTTCTTTTTTAGAACATTTATTTTATTTATTTATTCCTTTTTGTTGCTCTTGTTTTATTGTGGTAGTTATTATTGTTGTCGTTGTTGTTGGATAGGACAGAGAGAAATGGAGAGAGGAGGGGAAGACAGAGAGGGGGAGAGAAAGATAGACACCTGCAGACCTGCCTCACCGCCTGTGAAGCGACTCCCCTGCAAGTGGGGAGCCAGGGGTTCCAACCTGGATCCTTCTGCTGGTCCTTGCGCTTTGCGCCACCTGTGCTTAACCCGCTGCGCTATAGCCCTACTCCCGGTTATTGACATTTCTTTTTAAAATCTCTTCTCAGTTGTGTAGCTTAACATAAAGTAAAATGCAACTTTGATTACATTGCATGATTATTTTAATTACATGAAGTGATTCATGTTATCCTGATATTTAATGAGAATTCGGTAAATGAAGGCTTTTTATCTGTTTTTTTAAAATTTTTCATTATATTTATTTATTTTCCCTTTTGTTGCCCCTTTGATCTGTTTTGTCATTTTTGGTGGTCACTGGTAAATTTGACTGGATAAGGCAGGGTTAAACTCTGGCATGAGGTGATCTGATTCTTTGGTAGAAGGCTGGCTTTCCTTCATCCTGGATTCCATCTTCTCTGTCACTGAGTTGGGTTTTGTTTGGAAAGGCAAGGGAAGGTTTTCCTGAGGGCAGAAGTTGATGAGAATATCAGCCACTACTGTAGGGAGCAGGCAAAGAATGAGATAAAGGAAGTTTGAGTTATTTCATAAGTGTATATGAATGTGTCCATACACACAGAACATTGCTTTCTATGTTTAGAGGGAAAGAATACTTGACTGTTTCCTGGGAGAAAAAAAGTAAGCCTTTTAATTTATTCTGAAAGTCTTTCTGACAATAAATATGTTTTATAAAATACGTTTTGTTTGGTGATAAAATTGCTTATCGCAGGGAGTCGGGCGGTAGCACAGTGGGTTAAGCGCGTGTGGCACAAAGTGCAAGGACCGGTGGAAGGATCCTGGTTCGAGCCCAGGATCCCTACCTGCAGGGGTGTCGCTTCACAGGCGGTGAAGCAGGTCTGCAGGTATCTTTCTCTCCCCCTCTCTGTCTTCCCTTCATCTCTCCATTTCTCTCTGTCCTATCCAACAACAAGGACATCAATAACAACAGCAATAATAACTACAACAATAAAACAACAAGGGCAACAAAAGGGAATAAATAAACTAAAAAAAATGCTTATGGCAGGGGCCAGGCAGTGGCACACCTGGTTAAGTGCACACATTACAGTGTGTAAGGACCCGTGGTTCAAGCCCCTGGTCTCCACCTTCAAGGGGAAAGTTTCAAAAGTGGTAAAGCAGGGCTTCAGGTATCTCTCTCCCTCTCCCTCTCTACCTTTTCCTCCTCTCTCATTTTCTCTCTATCCAATAATACATAAAGTTAAAAATGCTTCTGACACATAATATTTATGAAAATACTTACTATGTAAAATGAAATTAAAAGTAGATAAAATAAAAAAATAAAGTGAATAACACCATTAAGAACTTCACTATTTGGAGTAAACTCATAGTAAAATGTTAGTGTATACCTATTACTCCAGTAATAGGTATAAAATGGTAAAAGATTATACATTTGATTTGCTAAACTTAAACATTCGCCATGTCATTACATATATATTCTTTTATTTTTTCAGTGTGTATATAATGAATATATCATGACTTAAAGGTCCATTATTTCACATAGGTAAATCTTTGTTTAGAAAGAAAATCACTACATAAATATATGTATAGACTAATATGAGAACTTAATGTGGGAGCCAGGTGAAGGAGTACCTAGTTAAGTGCTCACATTACTATGTGCAAGGACCCAGGTTTAAGACCTGGTCCCTACCTGCAGAGGCAAAGCTTCACAAATGGTGAAGCAGGGCTGCAGGTATTTCTGTCTCTCTTCTCTTTGTCTCCCTATCCCCTCTCAATTTCTCTCTGTCTCTTCAATAATAAACAAACAAACAAACAAACAAACTTAATGAGAGGGCTGGGTAGTGGCTTAACTGGTTAAACACACATTACCATGTACAAGGACCACCTGCAGTGAAGACACTTCATGAGTGGTGAAAAAGGTGTGAAGATATTAATCTTCCTCTCGCTGTCTGTATCTCCCCTCCCCTCTCAATTTCTCTCACCCACAGCAAATGAGAGAAAGAGAAACAGAGAGAGAGAGAGGAGAAAGAAAGAGAGAAACACCACTTACCAATCAATTCATTATTTCTGTTGTAAGAATAATCTTTAAAAAATGCATATCTGGGGGAGTCGGGCTGTAGCGCAGCAGGTTAAGCGCAGGTGGCGCAAAGCACAAGGACCGGCATAAGGATCCTGGTTCGAACCCCGGCTCCCCACCTGCAGGGGAGTCGCTTCACAGGCGGTGAAGCAGGTCTGCAGGTGTCTATCTTTCTCTCCCCCTCTCTGTCTTACCCTTCTCTCTCCATTTCTCTCTGTCCTATCCAACAACGACAACAATAATAATAACTACAACAATAAAACAACAAGGGCAGCAAAAGGGAATAAATAAATAAAATAAATATTAAAAAAAACATATCTGATTGTGTCATACTCCAGTTTAACATAACTATTTTCACTACACGCACATTTGTTTAATACATATTAATCATATCTTACTCATTTATAATCTAAGTTGAGTTATCAAACTATGATACACATGAGTCAGAAAACAGAAAGTGTGCAGACTTGACAGGTTCAAAGACCTGGGTTCAAGTCCCATGCAAAGGCTAAGCATGGAGCACCATGCAAATGCTAAGCTTCCTAAGCAGTAGAGTGGTGTTGTGATAACTCTCTTTTCCTCTCTCTCCCTCTCTGCTTTCCACCTTCTAGCTGGGTGGGAGGTGGGGAGAAAAGGCAAAGTCCATCTGGAGTGGCTGTGCTGTTGTGAAGGTACAGAAAAAAGAAAGAAAGAAAGAGAGAGAGGGAAAAGAAATAAATAAAGGAAATCTGGTAAATAGGTAAAATATGACTTAATCCTAACGTTTGTAAGTAGATTCATTGGAACATAATCACATGTGTGTTATATGTGGTGTTTTTCATACTTCAATCATAGATACACTAGAGGCCACACTGCCACTAGGTCTAAAATATTTACTCCTTGGTCTTTTGCAGAAAAACATCTGTCAAACCTTGATTTAGACAAAGAGAAAAACAAATCAAACCCTGTATTTATCATTGTATTTAACATTTCCCAATGTCAGTGGCAAATACTGAAACTGTTCGCATTATGACCAGTTTCAAAATACCAAGAGGAAATCACTGAAGGAAGAGATGGCAAGAGAAGTGCACACCATTTGTAGTATTTCCACCACGTGGATGCAATAGCTGCAAAGGCCTCAAAAGTATAGAGTGTAGTAGGATATAGAAAAAGATTTAGAAAAGAACACATCGAAAGTTTTTGTTATCTTTGGTGTTCATATACTTTATTGTAATTTTTAGGAAAAGGAATGTATATAATAACTGTCTCACAAATTCCCTGAGATGTTAAAAACTGACCTTTTTGCAAAAGGCTGTATGTAACTGTTCTATCAATGTATTGTCTGAAAGACTTTTCAATGTACAGATTGCATGTCTTCATTTTAGATTCTGATTCCATTGGACTGGAACAAAGTCTGAATATTTGCATTTCTAACAAACTCCCAGGCAATGCTGATGCTGCTAATCAGAGGACCATGGTTTTAAGACCCACAGCTGTATTAGTTTAAGCAACAACAGGCTTGGCCTTTGAGGTGAGCTTTACAAGTCATGTTTTCTTGAAGTGTCATAATATTTCTGTTTCACTGGAATTTTTTTTTATTGTTATTATTCCCAATCCATAATTAATACTGGGTTTTATCACTTGTTTGTATTTTAAGCAAATTGCTTTTATTCTAGTCTATTTACATGGAATTTCAATCAATACATTTCCTATTAGGAAACTATCAGCTGGA
Source organism: Erinaceus europaeus (assembly GCF_950295315.1). Lineage (NCBI taxonomy): Eukaryota > Metazoa > Chordata > Mammalia > Eulipotyphla > Erinaceidae > Erinaceus > Erinaceus europaeus. The sequence goes on from NC_080171.1 coordinate 48,446,723, forward strand.
TAGAAATGTATTGATAAATAAATAAACAAATGAAGGAAACTACTCATTGCTGCTATTACATATAAGTATGATAGGCTACTCTTTTAGTTCATTATCACATTTGATTTACTCTTATATTTAGGCTTCTTCTATATCCACAAGATTGTTCTTACTACTTTTTGTTTTCTCTCATATGCTTTACTTTCAAGCTTTTCAAAGTTAATTTTAAAACTTCTCCATCTGTTTCTAAGAGTTGAAGTAGGTTTTTAATTTGTTTATATTTATTTATTCCCTTTTGTTGCCTTTGTTGTTTTATTTTTGTAGTTATTATTGTTGTTATTGATGTCATTGTTGGATAGGACAGAGAGAAATGGAGAGAAGGGGGGAAGACAGAGAGGGGGAGAGAAAGACAGACACCTGCAGATCTGCTTCACTGTCTCTAAAGCAACTCCCCTGCAGGTGGGGAGCTGGGGGCTTGAACCGGGATCCCTACGCCAGTCCTTGTGCTTTGTGCCACGTGCACTTAACCCGCTGCCCTACCACCCAACTCCCAGAAGTAGATTTTGTGTAATATGAAAATTACCCGTTTCTTAAAACGTGGAAGTCTCACTGGAAGACACATATGATTTAGAAATATTTTAGAAGTAATTATCTCTAGATAGTTTTTTTAAAAATTATCTTTATTTCTGTTATAGAGACTGCAAAAATTGAGAGAGGAGGGAGAGATAGAGAGGAGGAGAGACAGAGGGACACCTGCAGCCCTGCTTCACTACTCATGAAGCTTTCCTTCTACAGATGGGGACTAGGGGCTTGAACCCAGGTCTTTGCTCTCTGTAGTATGTGCACTTTGCACTTAACTAGGTGTGCCACCACCTGACCCCTCTAGTGCTGGGAAATTGTGCAGATGCAGTCACATCCTCCATGTTGTCCCCTCAGGTTACTGCCAATTCCCACGAGAGTTAGATGATATTCTTGGAGTGCCTGTTTCGCCATGCTGCCCCTCAGGTTACTGCCATTTCCCATGAGAGTTAATACGATATTCTCGGAGTGCTTTTTCCAACCTATCCTGTCTGGACTCATCACTCCTAGTTTTTGCCCTATAAAGCCCTCCTGCTTCCGTCTCTCTCTCTTGCCCACTTTTCACCCCGGTGAATGGACGCAGGGAAGGGTGCTGTACATAGCGGGAGGTGGCCATTTTTGCTAGCTCCAAGTGGCCCGAACTGCTGCGCTCTCACCCAACTCTGAGGTGCCCACACGAATAAAGAATTGTGTTCCCTCTCTGCTCTGGACTGCATCTCTCTCTCCTCCGCATCGCAGCCTGACACTCTAGGTAGTTTTTCTGTGCATACTTTTTCTTATTGGACATGGTATGAATAAATCTTGCCTTTTCATATAATTGGCAACTTCATTTTGATTTTAACATTTTAAACACTTCATCTGATCTTATCCCTTCACTTGTGTTAAAATATCTCTTTTATCTTTCCTTCACTAGGTCTGTTATTTTATAGATCTTGTATTTTGCTACTTTGAAATTCATCTAACTGGGGGCCAGGTGGTGGTGCACCTGGTTGAGCACAGATGTGCTCCAGGACCCAGGTTCAAGCCCCCAGTCCTCACCTGGAGGAGGAAAATTTTTTGAGTGGTAAAGCATTACTGCAGGTGTCTCCTTGTCTCTCTCCCTCTCTATCTCCTTTTCCCTCTCAATTTCTGACTGTCTCTATCCAATAAATAAATAAAGATAATAAAAATTAAATATAAATATATAGCCAATTTTATTTTTCTATTTTCCAATTTGTTTATACAATATATACATATATACTTTACTTTTTATATTTTGTAATCTCTGAGATTGAGAACTTAATTTAACTTTAAATATTCTGATACGCATACATATCTTGAACACAGTTTTTGAACTGTGTTCAAGATATGTATGCGTTCAAGATAGTTCAAAACTGTGTTTTGAACTATCTTGAACTGTTTTTGTTTGTTTTAATGAACAATATGTCAACTGTTCATATTATTTGAAAGTTTAAATTTCCTTTACTCTAATAAGATTTAGACATATTTTTACATATGATAGTGGTTAGAACTCAAAGGAGAGGCAGCAGAGAGAAAAATTCTAGATAACTACACTACCCAACTTCTTACCAGTTACATTTATTTGTTCAATCACAAGATTTTACAATTGTTATAAAGTTTTATTTTACAATTTATTTCATTAATTTCTCCTTGTTTTGACAGTTATGTTAGTTTTGTTACAGGTTTTTGCTGTCATAAGGTTTTATTTTTAATGCATATATTGTAATTTAGATATATACATTTAATTATTATTTTTCTCTTTGCTATTTAACCATTATTTGTCTAAATTACCATCTTAATACTTTCTGTGTTATTTTACTTTGATATGAGTGTTAAATTTGCCTTTTAATATAGAAACTTGTATAATTTATGTTGTTTCAAGAGGGGTGAAAAATGTACAAAATCATTGATACTTCCTCAGTTAAAATAAAAAATAAATGTTTTTCATTTTATTTATTTCACTAGAGGAGAGAGAGACCAGACAGCACTCTGGCATAGGTGCGTTTGGGAATCAAACTTAGAACTTCTTACTTGCAAACTCAAATCTCTACATTGTGCCACTTCACAGGTTGCCCCAGTTAATTTTAATCAAGTTATCATGTAATTCATGAAATCAGATAGTATTGTAATTATAGACAATTTTTGAGTAAGTCAACTAGAAAGCAACTTGTTTCAAGGCTTTGTGAATATTAATCTCTTAGAATGCTATTTTTTATTTTATTATCTATGAAATATTTGTCAATCCATGTTCCTCATAGTATTATTGTGGAGGGGGAGAGATATATTTTGATATACAAAGGTCTAAGAAAGTATTTTGTACTTAGTTGGCATGTCACATGTTCTATCTATCTCTAGGAGTAGAACATAGAAGTGGATCATTTTGTGATTTTAATTCTTTACATCATGCCTAGATTAACAAAGGTATACCATATTTATCTGTTGACTGAACCCAGTTGACAAATGATTGATCATACTGATTTTTAACTCTTCAAAAAAATAAAGGGAAAGTTCACTACTCTGTGCCATCCTCAGTAATGGAGACCCAAGTAGTCTTTTCTGGCAATAGAGTTTGGGCAAAAAGGTAAGACTTCTGTGACCTAATATATTAGCTGTAACATCCACAAGGAAGAGACTAGTTTGTTCCTGGAACTTCTGGGGTTGAGCAAATGCTGAATGAGAAAGATCTTGAACTTGATTCCCAGTACTGCTGGGGCAGAAATATTTGTATATACAGATAATGTCTCATCTAAGACCACTACTAATGCTCTTCTCTACATTTCCTCTTCAGACTTTCTACCAACTTGTTTCTCTGATTGAGTGAATGGTTAGGTATGCTTTCAGGCTTATGCCCTACCTGGGGGGGCTGATCTGTAATAATCTTGATAATACAACAGGAACAAAATGTCCCACTGCTAGATGGTAGCACTCTCCTAATTCAAGAATGGAAGTGTGATGTTAATGCTCCCTCAGCCAATGAGAAATGGAGAGAGAGATATCCAGCTTCATGACTTTTGGAGAATGAATATGGAATACACTCTGCAGTACTCCTTATGGGTTGTCAGTAAGTTTGAGTCCCATTTGTCCTTAATGATAATGAAATAGCCTTTATGGACCATCCTTCCTCCTCATCTGACTTTAGCCAATCATTTACTCCTGATTCCTCAGATCATCACTCACATGAATCACAGATCATCACTCACATCCTTTGCTCAACTTGGCTTGTGAGGAAATTCAAACTAAGCTGCAATGCAACCAACATCATCTCTTTCTTTTTTAAAATGTTGATTTACAGGCAATTATGAACTCCTGAAAGCTTGAAAAATCAAAGCAAATATTATAAAGGGAAAACTAGTATGATGTTTATCATTAGGATGTGACAGCACAGAACTTAGGTGATGCAGCTATATACTTGAATCCTTATAATCTTGTAAACTACTGTTAAATCTCCAATAAAAGTGAATATAGTATATTCTGTTATTTCTCATATATACTTCTAATTTTATATACTTATGTATATTCCTTTCATTACCCAAGAATATATGACTATGTTTGTAAATTGCGTGCCTTTGGTTGGAATGATAGCTAACATTTTTCTACTGAAATTAGTAAAATCTTATTAAAGACTTTAAGAAACAAGGTTTTCATGAGAAGATTAAGGCCAATAAAGAGGGGTAAATGCATATTAAAACAGCAAAGTCATTTCTTTCCCTCCTGAGAAGATGTTAATACACAGGACTGAGTTTTGGCCCTAGCACTTCTCTTATTAAATAAGTGTTAAGCTGAGCTTAAAGTAAGTTTGATGCTTCAGGACTCTCCTAGAGGATGGTCTTGATAAATTAACAAGGCTAGTCTCTTTAAAAAATGTTTTACTAGACTTGTAGACATGTTGAATTTCTATTCTACCCAGATCCTGAGGATGCACGGAAGTTCCTTTCTTAATCTTTAGACAAATATTTATTTTTAAAAAGATTTATTCACTGATTTCTCACAGGAGATAGGAAGACTGAGAAAGAGCAGTATTCTGCTCAGTCCCCAACACCACTGTATTTATTTATGTATTTATACAGTGGTGTTGGGGACTGAACTTTGGACTTTTGGGATTTAGGCATGAAAATCTGGTGTGCCCCCACACCTATGGACATCTAGTTTTTGATAAGGGAGTCCAAACTATAAGATGGAGAAAGGAAGGTCTCTACAATAAATGATGCTGAGAAATTTGAGTTAAAACATACAGAAGAAACTGAACCACTATATCTCACTAGAAACAAAAGTAAACTCAAAATGAATCAAGGACCTGGATGTAAGACCAGAAACTATCAAATACTTAGAGGAAAATGTTGGTGGAACACTTTCCCATTTAAATCTCAACGGTATTTTTGTTGATACAGACCTGATTACCAGGCATACTAAAACAAAAATAAGCCAACAGAATTACATCAAATTGAAAAGCTTCTGCACAGCAAAGGAAACCATCACTCAAACAAGCAGACTCCTCAAGGAATAGATCTTTACACATCATATATCAGATGAGAGGCCAATGACCAAAACAGAGCAACAAAAAAGCAAACTGAGCAACAAAAAAGCAAATGACTCAATTTAAAAGTGGGAAGAGGATATGAACAGAATATTCACTACAGAAGAGATATAAAAGAAAACAGACATACGAAAAATTGTTCCAAGTCACAGATTGTTAAAGAAATGCAAATAAAGACAATGAGAGACCGCCTCACCCCTGTGAGAATGCTGGAGAGGTTGTTGGGAAAAAGGAACCCTCCCACACTGCTGGTTGAAATGTACATTGGTCCAACCTCTGTGGAGAGCAGTCTGGAGAACCCTCACAGGCTAGAAATAGATCTTCCTTTATAAGCCAGAAATCCTCTCTTATGGATATATCATAAGGGGTCAAACACAGCAATTCAAAAATACGATCCTATGTTTATAGAAACACAATTCCTAATAGCCAAACCCTGGAAAACAGTCCAGATGTTGTGGCTGAGAAAGTTGTGGTATATATACACAGTGGAACACTACTTAGCTATTAAGAATAATAAATCCACCTTCTTTTACTTATCTTGGATAGAGCTAGAAGAAATTATGTTAAGCTGGAAATCTATCCCTCCAAGAGATTTTTACTTTGGTGAAATACTCCAAATTCAGTCAACTTGTGCTTTGCATTTCCCTTTCTGTTCTTCTTTCTCAACTTCTGTTAATAAGTGGGATCATCCCATACCCATCTTTCTCTTTCTTACTTAAGTAAGGACTACAAAAGCTGGGTAAGGGTAAGAGATTGGCACATTTTAATGAAGGCCCTTTTGGTCACTACCAGGCCACATCTAGGGCCCTAGTCAGGGAATCCTGGGATTCCCAAACAGACATTAAGGTCCTAGATCTCTAACAGATCCCTCCCTCTACCATCAGTGGTCATCTCCATCAGGAACATCATAAACCCTGCACTGGGCCACTACAGGACTTTGCCCTTAATGTAAAATAACTGGGGTAGAAATGCCCCAGTCTCCAAAGGGAGGCTGGGTCAATATGCTCTGCCACTCAAGAAAAACTGATACTGAAATGAGTGTAGCCTTGAATGTTCCTAGCTATGGCCATGGACTGTGAAGACAGACTGGTGGGAATGCAGAGGCTGCACAGGCTCCTGTGCTAGGTATGGATAGAAATGGGCCCTAGGTTAGATCGATGAGGTTTACACTTAACAATAAATAAATAATAAATAATAAAAGTATATAAATAATTTTTCCCATATTTGGGAGCTACTCTCTGCCCTGATCCAGCTTTCTATTTCCAACTGTCACACCATATTCCCAGACAATACTTTTCAGCCCACCTGTGTGTTAGCTATCAGGCTCAGGTAAAAATTACTAAAGTCATAGGCCCTTTGGTTTGAACCTAAAATCGACTTCTTAGCTTCTTCCAAAATGGAGATACCAAATCTCATCTTCTATATGCTTACCCTTAGGTTCCTGCTTACTAAACAATTTGTTTTGCTTTATATTTTAATGCTTTTTAGCCACCAAGTTGCAGATGCTACCATGATGACAACCTGACTTCCCTGGGCAGATGACCTCATCAATGAGCCCTAGAACCCCACCTTCCCAGAGTGAAACCTCACTAGGGAAAGATAGAAACAGGCTGGGGGTATGGATCAACCTGTCAACACCCATGTCCAGTGGCACATAATGGACTGTTTAATATAACAAAAAATAAATAGCTAGAAAAACCAACAGTCCATGATGTGTCAGTAAGAGGCACAGAATTTGGGTAGACTGGGAAATGGTTCAGTTGGGAGAGAGCACATTTTATCATGCTCAAGGACCCACATTCAAGCCCCTGACTACCAGATGGCAGCACTTATAGGGAAAAGTTTCAGGAGAGGTAGAGCAGTGTTGTAATGTCTTTCCTTCTCTGCCTTTCTCTTTACCTCTCTGTTGCTCACCTATCTGGGGAAAAATAATTTCAAATATATATGAAATACTTTCTCTATATAATCTCTGTGTGTGTGTGTGTGTGTCTTTTTCTTATCCCAAGAGCACTATTCAGCATATTTGGTAGTGCTATTGCCAGATTTGAACCTGGGACTTCAATTATCCAAGCATTCATGTCTTATATGCTACTGCTGCACTGTCTCCCAGACCTTTACTTGTCTCATTTCTACAACATTAGATTAAAGCATGATCTGGCTTCCTAGTCAGTTTGTGTACAATTGCCACATATATTGTAACCAGATGTTCCTCCAGAACTGCTCAATTCCCTATTTACTGTCACTTTGCTTACTGTCACAATAAAATCCCATTTTGACTCCTAAAATGACAGAATAGAACTCTCCTTTCTTCATAACTTCTCACAAAAATGTGTTGAGCAGAAGAACCCTTTTAGGCAGAGCTATGGTGACTTTGTGTGGAGAAATTGAATCTCCCCCAGAAAACAAACATTATAACAAAACATCTCAACAAATTTCATCAGAGAACAGCTGGGATTTATGGTAGAGAAAGAAGCATCAATACCTGAAGGTTGTGACTGTGCATGTCCATCAGGATAGCATGGGAAGGAGAGAAGGACACAAACTGAAAGCTGTACTGCATCACCAAAGGGATTCATATTTACAGTTTCTTTAAACCCAGGTGGTGGGCTTAAAGAGCTCATGTGAATTACCCCTGCTTAAGAAAACAAGCTGGAGACTGCTGTTTAGAACTGTACAAGCTACAGGTTATTGAGTGAAGCCCAGGTAGCCATCTGGTGGAACCAGGGGGCTGAGCTACCTAGCTACCAAACTCTAAGGTGTCCCAGCTACTGTAGAGACCCTGGTGAACAGGCTCAGGTTGCCATTCAAGTGAGAAAAATTATCTGAACTCACAGAAATCTCCACTCTCAGGAATCAGCCTGGGATCTCACCTATACCAAAAGGGATCTATTTTCCAGACACTAGAAGCCATACCACTAACTACATCATTTCTTCAAAACCCCACCTCTCCCTGCAACTCACATACAAAGCAGATACCTGTGCCACCTGCTGGTCAAAAACAGGAACCAAGAAAGATTGGTAGAAATAGGAAGACTGGCTTTGGACAGTCAAAAGAAATTTCATGATGAAGATTCAGTAGAGTTGTCAGAGAAAGAATTTAGGAACTATATTGTCAGGAATTTGGAAGAAATACAAAGCTCTCAACATGGAGAATGAAGACATTTGTGACTTCAAAGAGTCACTTGAAAGGAAAATGGAGAACTTGAAAACAGAATTACAGAGCGTGAAAAACACTTTGAATGCATTCCAGTCTCAAGTAGCAAGTCAAGGAAGTAGACTTAACCATGTAAAAGAGAGAATATCAGGAACAGAAAACAAAATGACAACATCCTTTAACTTCAGAGTGGAAGGAGAAAAAAGGTCTAGGAAAAAATGAGGCAACTCTTCAAGAGATTGAAGACTTCATCAGGAAAACAAATATCATAACTATAGGGGGTCTTAAAAAAAAGAAGAGAGGAAGAATAAATCAGAAGCTATACTCAAAGAAATAATGGAAAATTACCCAGATCTGGGATTTGTTCAGGGTGTGGATGTTCAGGAAGTAGAAAGAACACCCAAATTCTTAAGCGTAAATAGACCTACATCAAGACACATCATTATGAAATTATCAAATGTCAAAGACAAAAAAAAATGCAAGCCTCCAGGGAAAAGAATGTGACTTGTAAGGGCAGTATAATCAGATTAGCATCAGGCTTTTTTGCAGGAACCATAAAGGTGGGGAGAGATTGGAGTGGTATATTCAAGATTATAAAATATAACAACTGCCATCTATACATACTTTACCCTGCAAGACTATTATTCAAACATGAAGGAACAATCAAAACAGTACCATATATACAAAACCGAAGGAGTATGCCATTACCAGATCTGCTTGTAAGAGTTATGGAAAGGAATGCCAGGGAGAAAGAAACAAGGAACATTTAACTCTCAACAAGATAATATATAGTAAAACAAACTGAGAAACTCAAGTCATATAAAAAGTAACATCTTTAATGTATGAAAGGGGAAAATGGATATAGAATGTTCAAACAAAGAACTGTGAGACAATAATCATTTTAAAAGTAATCTCTTAGATATATTTATATATAATGTATTTATTTATCAATTGTACATATACTTTTTTGTATAGTACACGTATACATAATAGTATACATATAATTAGGGTTTATAAATCACTATGTCTTTTTAAATGATGTAATTGTCTTTCCAGTGCTCTTTAATCTTTTCTACATTTTTGTTTGTTTTTCTCATCCTTCTTATCACGTATAATTCCTTGAGGCTCTTTACTCTGGTGTTTATGTTCTCCGATTCTTGCTGTTATAGATTATATCTGTTACTAAACTACCTGAAGGAAAATCACCAGAAGATTTTGCCCATATGTACAATAGAAAGAACTGAAGCAGATGAATTTGTTAAGGGGAAAAAAAAAAAAACAGCTAAGCCATCACTCAGACTTTGTGAAAACTAAAGTGTCTATCTTTGAGGAGAGGGTATAGAGCCAGGGGGAGTGAGGAGATATAGAACTGTAGTGGTATTTGAGATATGAAACTACTCCTATGTAATCATTTTATCTTGTAAGGCATTATTAAATCACTAATACAAATAATTTTGTAAAAGAAAAAAACCTTTACATTAAGTTTAAGCCAGGAGAATGATCTAAATTTAACATTCTTAAATTATCAAAGTTTGAAAGCTTTCTTAAATGTGCTAAATGTTGGCAAAAAAAAAAAAGGAGGACCTGACCAGGAAAACCTGGTGCCTGTTTTAAAGAAATATAGTTGTCCATAAATAGAAGGGAGAATGCCTAGGTCCCATAAACTCCATCTCAACCTCCATTTGCCTGAAGCTCCCTTTTCTTTTCCTTATTTCCTATCTACCTTCCTCCTTCACTTTCTCTCCTACTCTTTTAATGTGTCTCTGCTGATTGTAAGACAGGGTAAGTTAGACCACAATAGAAAGCCTATTCTGGTCCTTAACAAGAAACTCCCACGACCTAGAAACATCCCAGGCCTTTTGGCTTGTCTCTTCTGAGATGCTTGTGATCCTGCGTGGTTTCAAATTATGAGGAGCTTTCCATGAAAACAAACCAGCATGAAGCCCTTGGGTCATTAGTTCTGCCTGGGTTGAGTATTGCAAATAACATAACTCTCCTTCTTTGAAAGGAAAGTTCATGAAAAGAAAGCTGTTGTAAGGTTCTGGGCATTCATTAAAAACACGTAAAAAGTAAAAGAGACCCTCAATTTAAACTAAGCTGAGTAATTTAAGGAAATGTGCCCATAGCATAAAGTTCCACATATAGATTGTCCATATTCACTAACAGCTGTGGAGGATTTGCCATTTCTTCCATGTTTTATGTGATGATAGTGGATGCCGGCTCTTAGCTTCCAACACTGATTGCTATTCAGGGACTGGGATCCTGGATCTGCTCCAATCATGTGGAATCTATTTTGGACCCGTCATGTCACACTTGAACTCTAAAATATGCCTATCAGTGAAAGGTTCTGTTTATCTTTCTCTTTACTCAGCCTCTCACAGAAAATGGAGTTCAGTCCTCACACCATTAGACATTTACTTTACTCTGAAATCCTCTTTGAATCCCTAGCAGAAGTAATAGAAACAACAGTTTTCAGAATGTCCTGATATGGTGTCTGGGTCTCCCTCAGCATGCTGGTCTTCTCAGTACAACTTGCCCTGCTATTCCATTTTACTCACTCCCCTGCTTGCAAATCTCCCATATGGGCAATTAGGACTGCAATTTACACTGGTTTTCTTTTGCTTTGCGTGTAGCAAGCAGCACGGTCCTTTCACAGGACACACAGCTGTGGCTGCCTCTCTGGGGGAGTAATCCACCGTCAAGCATGGCAGCCTGCTAGGGATGCCAGAAAGAGCATCAGAGGTGACACTTCATAATCAAAGCAGTGTGTGTGTGTGTGTGTGTGTGTGTGTGTGTGTGTGTGTGTGTGTGTGTGTGTGTGTGTGTGTAATGAGGAGAAAAAACTAAGGAGAGGGACAGGATTTAACTCACTAAAAGTAGCAAAGTAACCAGTGGTAGCAAGAGCAAACACAGCATTAAAACAGACAGGTATATATGGTAAAACTCTTTTAGGCAGGGAATAGAATTCCACACCTTAGCTGGAAAGATGGGAATGTAAAGGATGCACTTAGAACCTGTGTCAAGTTCAGACAATACTGTAGTTCTCTTTCCAGTTCTTCACTATAACAAAAATGAGAATATGATTGAAGAATTCTGATTTCTCGTAAATTTATTTTGACCACTTGATAAGGTTTTGGGATATTCTCCTCCTGTTCTGAGTTCATTTTTAACCCCTGAATAATGAGCCAAGAATGTACTTCAGATTTTCTGGCTGCTCCATTTTGAGATTTCAGTCTGATACTGACAGGCTAAAGTCTTTATTCTTGATGGGGGGGGGAGGTAGAGGAGGAGAGAAGGAGAAAATGTTCTTATGATTCTTTAAAAATAAGTAATTTTAGGAGGAAAACATTTCCTCTGAATCTTCAGACTCTGATGCCTTTGAAAGGAGACCCCATATGCCATGTGGCATGATTGACAAGAAATTTGTTTGAAATGACTAAGAGAACCTCATTAGGCTGGGACTCCTCGCCATCTGGGTTTGAGTTTTGATAATGGGGTCAGGCTCTCTTTGGGTCTGCGTGTTGAATAGCTGAGCATAATTTGTTAGTGATTGTGGCTAAAACGCAAACATTTTTTAGTCACATTCACAGGAATTTGAGATTAACCACAGTCTTGGGGCACAACAGTGAGAAAACGCTTTCCAGCTGCACTACTGTACTCGGCAGCCCAGTTGAGAAGCACTCTCACAAAGCTGCCAGTCTCGCCAGGGCTGGACGTGTGCCATTGGAAACAGAAGTGCAACTTTATCACTTGACTTCAAGAAGAGGTTTCCCGTCAGCATATGGAGACAATATACAAGACAGAACTCTAGGAGGAAGTTCTCCTTTCATGGGCAGGAGGTGACCAGGGTGCTCCTCCCAACTAATGCAAGAATGAGAGTAGGTGAGAAAGGGCACTAAGATACAACACAGGGGCTAGGCCAAGCCTTTTATTTTCCATGTGGGAAATTTCATTTGCCTTCTTCCTGAACTATAGTAGAACAGATGTAAATTTGAAGCTTCATATTGACCCATGAGGATAAGATTAAATCCAAATAACCTCCCCACAAACCAGACCAAGAAATATCACAATGCCAGTTATCCTTAGAACACCATCACAAGGGCTTAACCTGAATGCAGAAAAGCATCAGTGCAGTTTGCATTACTATGATTATCAATACAGACAACTTCTTCAAACCCAGACATATACTTGAAAGGCCTGATGTTAATTTTCTTTCATAATGGAAGGGAATGGAAGCTATGGGGGACATTTAGGAAGCTCAACTGAATTCAGCTCATTGGAGAATCTAGGAGTGTAAGTTCCCTAGTTGGTCTCAATAAGGGACTAAGAGGCAACCAATTAAAATTTTTAAGAATCCACATTTCTTCAATCACTAGAAACTATTATTATTATTATTATTTATTTGCCACCACAGTTATCACTGGGGCTCAGTGCAGCACTATCAATCCACTGTTGCTGGTAATTATCATTTCCTTTTATTTTATTTCAACCTAGCAAGATAAAATTGAGGAGGAGTGGAAAGATAGATAGGAAGAGGGAAAGATATCTATATACCTGCTTCACTTTTCATGAAGCATCCCCCATGCAGATGGGGAGCAGAGACTCAAATCTGGGTCCCTGAGCGTATAACATGTGCATTCAACCAGTTGCACCATATCCCAGCTCACAGAATGTTGTTATTTTTATTTAATTTTTGCTAAGAAGGAGAAAAGTAAGGAGGAGGAAATGGAGAGGGAAAAGAAAAAAAGAGGAGGAGAGGGAAGAAAGAAAGAAAGAAAGAAAGAAAGAAAGAAAGAAAGAAAGGAAGAAAGGAAGAGGAGGAAAGAAAAGGAAAGGAAGGAAGGAAGTTATGGGGACTTGTGGACAATAACATTGTGTTATGGTCCTGAATAGGCTTATAATTTTATAAACTTCACTGAAATCTACACAACATTTACTTACTTTGAGAAATTAGATATCATTTTTCATAAACCTGACGCTGTTGACTGGCTATGGAAGAAGGGCAAACGCTAGAAGAAGAATAAACCAAAGCTGTAATTCAATAATATCTATAGCATATGCATCCTTTTCTGATTTTCTAGTCGTTAATATGTAAGAAAACAGATAATAAGAATAACTTGAAAAAAAAATATATATATTTGTGGCTTTATTTCCAAGTTAAAAAAGTTTTAAAAATATTGATTATAATTAGAGATAAAGGAGAAAGAGAGATATTTATTTACCTTTGGTAAGCTGAACTTCATTTGTATCAGAACTGTAATTGTCTTGGTACCTTAAAAAGTATTCTCTTACTTATGGAATAATTGAGAATGTTGTTAAAGCTTTGTCTCATTTATTTATTTATTTATTTATTTATTTATTTATTTATTTATTTAAGAAAGGAGACATTAACAAAACCGTAGGCTAGGAGAGGTACAACTTCACACACTTCCCACTACCCGATCTCCATATCCCATCTCCTCCCCAATAGCTTTCCCATTCTCTATCCCTCTGGGAGTATGGACCCAGAGTGGTTGTGGGTTGCAGAAAGTGGAAGGTCTGGCTTCTATAATTGCTTCCCCGCTGAACATGGGCCTTGACTGGTCAATCTATACTCCCAGTCTGCCTCTCTCTTTCCCTAGTAGGGTGGGGCTCTAGGAAGCGGAGCTCCAGGACACATTGGTGGGGTCTTAGGTTACCAATATAACACTGCATTACAAAAATGAAAATTGTGACATATTTTAAAAGTTCAGAATGAATATAAATTACATTTTGGTGAAGATCAGACAGTGTAGGAATAGGGCTTGAATTTTTCCCTCTGAGTCACTCATGTCCTATCAGTCAAGCAAGCTGAGAAAGTTTCAGACACTAATTTCCCTTCAAGCTAAATGTGGGCTTGTGCTGAAGAATCCATGCATAAACCCTGACAATTACCCCTTTATGAGTCTCTTGGGTGGTGATAAGGAGGCATATCCTAACCTTGAGCATACTGTGTGAAAACACCTCTAAAGCACCTGTGTAACCTAATAATATTTAGTCCAACTAGAGATGAGATGGGTGTGGGAGGGGAATTGACCATTCCTGACTGGAAGGCCCTGCTATTCACAAGCACAGCCTTTGTGAACCTGATCACAAGGTGTCACTGGCTGAATGGAAAGTATTATTAATTTTTTGTCCTCACCAGAACTTCATTGATCCCGGCCGACTTTTTCAGTTAGAGAGACAGAGAAAGTGAGAGGGAAAGATGTGATAGTATCAAATCTTCTTCCAGTGTGATTGAGGCTAGACTCAAACTTTAACTGAGGGTCTTATCTGATCTCATCCACTGATAATATATTTACTGGAAGACATTCTCCCATCATGAGCTGACCATGTGGCATAGCCCCTTGATGCCATAACTCACACTTGCCTGGGAGAGAAAACTTACATTGCTGCTGCCTGAACTGGCTCCCCTATGTTAAATCATAGGCCCCAATAAAAGCTTTGGGGATTAATGGCCTCTTGCACGATTTCAATTTCTATTTCATGACAGCCTAAGAATCTGAGGTCAGTAACAAATATATGCAATAAAATACCTCTACACATCAAGAGGACATGGGAAACATGCTTTATTATTAATGCATTGAAAAAATATGTTATATAGTATGTGAGCAGCTGTGGGTATTTTCTATTTAATCCTTGTTTTATTATCATTAGGGTTATTGCTAGGGCTAGATGCTGGCATGACAAATCTACCGGTCCTGGTGGCCATTTTATTTTAATTCCCCCCCCTTATGTTAATAGCCTGAGAGAAATTGAAAAGGAAGGTGGAAAAGGGAGAGAGGGAGAGAGAGAGAGATAGAGAAAGAGAGAGAGTGAGTGAGAACACTGTATCACTGTAGCATTTCACTTCTCCTGATGCTTCCACCCTACAATTAGAGACCAAGGACTTGAACACTGGTTCTTGTGCATTATAACATGCATATTCTACTGCGCATGCCATTGTCCAGCCCCTCTATTTTCTTTTTAATGATTTTTATGTTAATTTTTCTCTTTCAATGTATCTAAGGTAATATGTATTAACTGCTCTATAATAATCATATTTTCTTTTGCCATATGTTAAAAAGTAATATTTACTACTTTTAAATTTAAAAAATAGTTTAATTAATTAAATGTTATGAAACACATTAGACATTTTTTATGAGTTAGTTTTAGTTTTTCTCCTGAAGGATCTGAGAAGGCCAAAATATATATGATGACCATTTAAAAAGGTAAACAACAGTATACTTCCAATTCCCAAAAGGAGGTTTTTATTTTACATTTTATTATTACTCTTCTTTTCCTGAATTTTGGTGAATGATTCATCCATATGAAGACAGGCACTAGACTGTACATATTACCATGAATGAAGACCTGGATTTAAGCCTCTGGTCTCTGCTTCTCTGCCTGCAAGTGAGAAGCTTCACAAATGGTGAAGCAGTGCTACAGATGTCTCTATTACTTTCCTCCTTCCACTTTTTTCTCTTTCAATTTCTCTCTGGCTTATAAAATAAATAAATATTAAAAAATAATAAGGTATATAAAATTTTGCTATGATAAAGGAAAGAATAAAAGCGTATAGTAGTATAAAAACAAATACTATGAAGTCCTGAAATTATTAAATATATGTATAAATCATTCTTTAAAATCTGCAAAAGAAGAATAATACTAAAATTTAAACTAAAAATTCTTATTGTGAATTGGATGTATACCAATTTATCAAGAAAATTACCTTTCTCCAGCTCTAGACTGAGAGGTTTTTAGACTGAGGAGACCACATCAAACTAAAAAGCTTCTACACAGCAAAAGGTACCACCACCCAATCAGAAAGACATCCTACTGCATAGGAGAAGATCTTTACACAACACACATCAGACAAAGGACTAATAACCAACATACACAAAAAGCTCAGTAAACTAAGGACAAAAATACAAACAACAAAAAAATCAACCAACCCCACTAGAAAATGGGACCAAGATATGGACAAAATTTCACCAAGGAAGAGATCCAGAGGGGCAACAGATATATGAGAGGGTGACCAAAGTCACTGATCATCAGAGAAATGCAAATAAAGTCAACCATGAGATACCACTTTACACCTGTGAGAAGTTCATTCATCAGAAATGACAAATGTTGGAGAGGATTTGGAGAAAAGGGGGCCACTTCTTTATGGCTGGTGGGAGTAAAAAATGTTCCAAGCATTGTGGAAAGCAATCTGGAGACTTATTAAGACAGTAGCAATGGACCAGCAACTCCTCTCTTGGGGACCTACCCAAAGGAAGCAGAAATATCCATCAGAAAAGACCTATGTATATCTATGTTCATAGCAGCACAGTCTTTAATTGCCAGAACCTGATAGCCACCCAGATGTCCAACATCAGATGAGTGGCAAAAAAAAAAAAAAAAAAAAAAAAGTATATGTACACAATGGAACGCTATTCAGCTGTTAAAAATGATGAAGTTGTCTCCTTTACATCCTCTTGGATGAAACTCGAGAACATCATGTTGAGCATGAGAAACCAAAAAGAGAAGAACAAATATCAAATAATCTCATTTATTAGCAGAACTAATAAAATAGGTCATATGAAGGGAAAGCACAAAGTGCAACATGGATTGGACATGGTGTATTGTAACAAAGCAAAGGACTCTGAGGAGAGAGAGAGAAAAAAACTTTGGGGGCTTGTTACATAATGAACTTGTATGCATATATCAATGACTACACTGTAAAACATTAACCCCGTCAATTAAGAAAAAGCTACTATAAGAAATAGAGAGGTTTTATTTATGAATTTATTTTTTACTTTAATTTATTTTTAGTTATTAGTGAGAAAGGTAAGAGGAGAGCAAAAGAACCAGACATTATTAGTGAGAAAGGTAGGAGGAGAGCAAGAGAACCTGATATCGCTCTTGAACATGAGCTGTTGGGGTTTGAACTCAGGTTCCCATGCTTGACAGTGTCTGCTACTGAGTAACTCCATAAGTCATTGTTCATATTATTGTCAATGTGAAGATAATACATGAAATTATACCCTGATGCTACATTTGGTGGCCCTGTAAATTGAGTTTGATATTCAGACTGACGTCATAAAATCAAATTTAGGAAAAAATATATAGAAAAATGTAATACTATTTAATTCCTTAGTGGTTAGGATTAGTTCAGGGGTAAAATGATGGATCATATATCTGCATATTGTTTCTTGAGGTTGAATTTCAGTCATTTGTGGAGCACTTGAAGTAATAAGCATATCAGTTTATGCTGCACTGATTAACACAGTGTAAGCTAGGCTTTTAGAGCAATTCTTGGGTTCAAGTTGTCCAGCTCCACTTTAAAAACTCAAAAGACTTGACGGTCTGTTGGTTCTGGAGTCAGTACATTTAAATGTGATCTGTTTTATGCAAATTGAGATGATAATATTGCTTTAGGAAACTTGTGACTGGCACATTCTGTTCTTTTAACATCACATTTTAAAAATCATAGTATAGAATCATAGTACTTGGCTCAGTGTGATTGCCTTGTCATGTGCTCAAGTTCAAACCCAACCCCCACACACTGAAGGAAGTTTCACTACTGTGTGGTGACTCTCTAGCTCTTAAAGAATTGGTTTATTGGTGAAGCCCTGGTGATAACAAAAATCCCTAGTGTAAATTAAAATGTTGACTGCCAGATTCCCTGAGATGGACAAAAAATGAGGTTTTAGTTTCTGAAAATACATAGACAATGACCAGAAGTGAGACACTATAGAGAGTACTAATTAGGATAGTCTAAAAAAAAAAAAAAAGAGAGAAAGAAAGCCATAGCCACCTGAGCACACACATTACCATGTACAAGAACCCTACTTCAAGCCCCTGGTCCCCATCTGCAGGTAGAAAGTTTCATGAATGTTAAGCAGTGTCAGGTGTCTCTCTTTTTCTCTCTTTATCTCCTCTTTCCCTCTCAATTTCTCTTTTCCCTATCAAGAAAAAAAACGTTGACCACCAGAAGCATTGGATTTGTTGTGCAGGCAAGCACCTAACAGCAGCAATAATCTTGGCGAGCTCAGACTGACAGGGATGCAGAAGTTAAGCATGTTCCTGTATTAAATATGAATAGATATGAGCCCTAGATCAGATCAATGGGATTTACCGTTAACAGTATATATATAGTTTCCTTATATTTGGAAGCTGTTGTTAAAATTCGGAGGCTCCAGCTGGCCGGGCTAGCTTCACGGGCGGGTAACAGAGACGACCAGAGACATACGGCTGGGCAGGGAAGCTGTATTTCTTTATTTAGGAACAACAATTCATAAACTAAACCAAACTAATCACCAAACAGAACTCTGCTGCCTCTTTCCCCCGCGGTGGTGCCCAGCACTCTCCAACTCTGGAACTCTGGAACTCTCTCGGGGTTCCTTGGGGCGGGGACAAGCGGGCTGGCAAAAACTAGCAGGACTGAACCAATTTTCTTGGCAGGGGGAGAGCATACAACAGGGAGCCACTCTCTGTCCCAATCCAGATTTCTAATTATATTCTCAACTCTGACACCATCTTCCCAGATAATACTTTTAGTCCACCTGCATGTTAGCTACGGGGCTCAGGCAAAAACTACTAAAATCATGAGCCCCATAGAATATGGCTACCCTATGGTTTTGTTAATTAATCCTTTCTTAAATAAAAAAGAAAAAAAAAGAATATGCCTAAAATAGACTTTCTAACTTCTTCCCATATGAAGATCCTTAATCCCATCTGTTCTGTTCTTACCTTTGGGTTCCTGTTTATTACACAGTTTGTCCTGCATTGTATCTTGCTGCTTTTTAGTCCCCAAGTTGCAGACACTACCATGATTCTATTCTGACTTCCCTGGGCCAAGGACCTCACCAATGTGTCCCGAACCGAACCTTCCCGAACCCTATCCCACTAGAGAAAGATAGAAACAGGCTGGGAGTATGGATCAACCTGTCAACATCCATGTCTAGAGGAGAAGCAATTACCGAATCCAGACCTCCCACCTTCTGCACCCCTTTGAGATCTTTGGTTCATACTCCTATAGGGATAAAGAATGGAGGGGATGGGATACATGACTTTGGTGTTGGGAATTAAATGGAATTGTACCCCTTTTATCCCAAAATCTTGTGAATCATTATTAAATCACTAAAAAAATTAATAATAATAATAATAATAAATGAAAGAAAGGAAATACTTTCTGGAATGAGACAGATTATGGTGTGAAAAATTTTTGCTACTAACTTGCTATAAATCTTACCTCTTCATATTAGTTACCATATCTATAAAATATAAGGATAAATATGATAATTTAGATAGCTGTGGTACACATAAAGTATATACAAAGTGTTAGGTAAATATTAACTTTTAAATAGATGATAAATTTTTGCTCCAGGCAAAATAATAGTATTTTGGAAAACAAGAAGACAAGAATTTAGGTAAAGGGAAAACACTTGAGAGAGTAAACTCTGTGAAAGGAGGTGATTTCTCAGCAAAATGGACTATTCTGCAACTAGTGACTCTTGCCTACTTGCTCACATTCACTTGTTGGTCCCTTATTTTGACAGTTACTGATATGTGTGCTGTAGTAAGTCTTGATATTCAGAAAAATCTTTAAAAAGTCAAGGAAAAGTAACTGGACAGTAGATTGCCCCAGCTGGAGCTCAACTAGAGAAATGCTGAGTCTACACAGACAAACCATTTTTCTCAGCTATTTTAGACTTTGCTTTCTTTCTTTTAAAGATTTTTATTATCTTTATTTATTGGATAGAGACAGCCAGAAATTGAGAGTAAAGGGGAGAAAGAGAGGGAGAGAGAGCCAGAGAGACACCTGCAGCACTGCTTCACCACTTGTAAAGCTTTCCCCTCTGCAGGCGGTGACTGGTGCTTTACCTGGGTCCTTGAGTATTGTAACATATGTTCAACCAGGTATGTTACCGCCCACCCCCTAGACCTACCTTCCTTCCTTCCTTCCTTCCTTCCTTCCTTCCTTCCTTCCTTCCTTTCCTTCTTCTTTCTTTTTTTCTGGACAATTTTCAATATAGTATAAATTAAGTCTAGTCTGTTAAAAATGAGACCCTTCCATGATAAACTTATTGTGTATATGTAGTCATTCCATTTTTAAAAATGTATTTTTGGAGATAAAGTGATACAAGCCCTAAAAACTATTTTGAAATAGATGCTGTCAAGAAAATTTGGGTTTCAGATTAGGCTGAACTTGCCCAGTCTCTGAGGATAGCATGATTTCCCAACATTCCTTGGGGGATCTCATCTGAAATAGAATTGGAGGGAAAGGCAAAATGATTGAAAAGGGCAGGTGAAGTGTGCTCAGGCATCCTGCTGAGGGGGTTCACTTAGGACTCCAAATTAAAGCCAACCACAGCTCCATGCTGGTTTGAACTGCCCCATGCAGACACTGAGTCAATGCTGTTCTAAATACTTATGATGTACAGATTAGCAAATACAGAAGTTGAGGGTCTCAATGAATACTCTGTCTTTCAGAAATAAGCAGGAATAGTTTCAATAGTAAAGAATTTGGGAGTTTATATGATTCTTTATACAGCATTTTCTAAGGTTTTTATACTTTCTCATTGTGATTATTGCCAAGATCCTTGAATTTTATGATTTTTTTCTCCATTCAGATGAAGGAGAAAAGAAAAAAAAAAAAGACTTCACCTCATTTCTGACTCAGCTAGGCTGTCAAATGTGTCAGAGCATAAATTAGATGAGAAGTCTATATGTCTGGCACAGATTACAACAATGAAGCCCATGATGACTCTCTCTCTCTCTCTCTTCATATATAATCTTCTCTTCATCCTCCTCCTTCTTCTTTTTAATTTTTGTATTTATCAAACTCAAATTAGTTAGTCATATATTATTGTTAAAGGCTTGTTTCTCTCCCTAACTCAAAGTATTACTCATAGGATTTTTTCCACTCAATATTTTAAACTTTTAGTTAGGAAAATGAAAAGGCCATGCACCAGGCATGCATATGGGCCATTTGGGCAAAGATGGCTGACCTCATCTGGAAACTGATACCCATTTTCATTTACTTCTGACCCTGCCTTTACTTCCTTTATAAGTGACACCTACATCTACTACAGTTTTCCAGTTATCTTTCCTTTTTCCTCTTCCATTTCGGGTAAGTGAAACAGCATTTGAATTCCTCAGATGTTCTCCAGATTCTCCTCCCTCTCAGTGATGGGGAAAAAAACAAAGGTTCCTGGTGAGAAACCTTCCAGATCTCCGTGGAACTAGGATTCAGAGACATCTGGTCATCTTCCACCAATATTTCCTGTAGGAATATAGACCCGAGATTCTTTTGGGATACAGAAGGGAAAAGTTCTAGCTTCTGTAACTGCTTAACTGCTGGACATGAATGTTGGATGGTGACTTCATACCCCCAGCCTGTCTCTATCTTTCTCTAGTAGGGTATGACTCTGGAAAGGTGAGGTTGCAGAAAATTTTGGCAAGGTTATCTGCCTAGGAAGATCAGGATGGGATCATAGTAGCATTTGCAACTTGGTGGCTTAAAGGCAGTAAAATATAAAGTGAACAAAATATTTAATAAACATGGACCAAAGAGTAGTAATAGAGCAAATGAGGATAGGGAGCCTGGAGTATGAAAAATCTAAGAAGTCTATTTTAGATTTGTTCTTAGGACCCAAGTTTGATAGCTAACATGAAGGTAGACTAGAAATATTGTCTGGGAAGATGGTGTCAGAGTGGAGAATAGAACTTGAAAGCAGGGTTAGAGCAGAGAGTGTCTCCCAAACTTGAAAAAAATACAAATATAATTAATTGTTTACCACACTGATCTGACTTGGAGCCCATGTATATTCATATTTAGTATAGAAGCATGTGTAACCTCTAGGTACCTTTGAGCCTTAGCTCACAACCCACCATTACAATTGGGAACATTCTAGGCTGCACTTGTTACAGGACCAGTCTTCCTTGAGTGGAAGAGTAGGATGGGATGGTACAGCCTCCCTTTGGGCCAGTCCTTACCATTGCTAGTTTGTAGTGAAAGTAAGGTCCTAGAGAGACCCACATAAAGGCTAATGATAATATTCCTGAAGGGAGTGATGAGTGATGACAGAGAAAGGGATCCATTAGAAGTCTAGGCCCATAGTATCTAGATACACGGATCCCCGGTGTTCAAGTAGCCTGGTATTGGCCAAAATGGTCATGATTAAGTAACCAGTTTCTTATCTCTTTCTGGTTTTTTGTAGTCCCTTCTTTGACTGACTAGCTTAAACTTTCTCCCAGTTGTTAAGGGCTTGCCAAGCCATTTGCTATATCTAAGCCAATATTAGATTTAAAATATCTAGCCTTGCTAAGAAATAGACTTAGGTTTTTACTAGGATCTAAGTTGACTTCAAGTTTGGGGCATTTACTTTTTTGATAATTATAATAAAGGTTACGTTAGGGACAATTGTCCTTTGCCTGATATATATATATATATATCCTTTGCCAACAATTGTCCTTTGCCTGATGTGTGTGTGTGTGTCTATATATATAATTTTTCTTTTTTTACCAGAATGTCTCTTGGCCAGTTGTATAGAGTTTTTCTTCTAAAAATTAACAAATGGTGGTGATAATGTTGATGTCCTATCAGAAATTATTAAAAGATGGAAGGTAAAATTATTTTTTATCTCTTGTATAACTATTTGTATAGCTAGTATATGAGAGAAGGAAATTAGGGATAGGAAGGGAAGATGTTTAGAGCTAAGTAGTAAATACTATATTGAAGAATTTATGCTACCTTATTTAATCCACTCTACTAGGCTGCCAAGCTCATTAGGCATGATGACTCATTCTTTACAACACAATTTTCCTTCATGGAAGAGGTACATGCAATCATGGTGACAAGTGGAAACACAAAGAGCCAATCACTCTAAATTGTTATTAATAATTTCTTGCGAAGATAGTCAATTAAGCTTACTAGACCTCATGCCACTCTTTTCACAGATTGTTTCATTCCTTGGTTTAGCGTTAATATTTGAGCACTCTTCCAGAATTCATACTCAGGGATGATTTTATATTCATCAGTCACATTTTCCATGAATACATTCAATTTATTAATATAAACGTTACAGGAGTGCTTATCATGTGTTTATTGTATTATTATTTTATAAGCTAGAGACAGAAATGGAGAGAGAGAGAAGGAGGGAGAGAGAGAGAACAGCACCAAAGCTTCCTTTAATGCACTGGGGACTGAGCGCCAGCTTGGGTCACATGCATGGCAAAGTAGTATACTATTCAGTTGAGTTATTTATTTGGACTGAGTACTTTTATGTGCAAGAATATAAGTTAGCTATTCTTCAGAGCACTAATCTTGGTCTATATAAATTTCAAAAATTACCTATTATTATATCATTCTTCTTAAAGTTTGGATTTTTAAAAGCAAGGGTTGCATCTTACTCATCCTCATATGAATATTTAATTCAAAAAATGATTTTATAGCTCACTGTGTTGACTTTGCTGAGTTACTCAACTTCTTAGAAATCTTAGGTATTTGATATAGTATAATGATATCTAGTGCAGAAATTTATAGTGAGAATTTAGTTTAGTATCTATATAAGAACAAAGTCACTACCAAATAATCCCATTTTTTCCCAAGTCCAGAGCATTCATACTTGAGAAGTACTTAGTATTTTTTTCCATTTTTCTCCTCCCCAAGAATCTACTTGCATCTACAAATTTATATAGCAATAAGAACTAAAAGATAAAATGAATATTTAAAGCATCATATTTAGCAAGTATGAGAATGGGAACCTGAAAAATGTTTATTTTAATATATAGTAGGTATTTGAGAGAAAGGAGACTCACTCAGATCTCTAATTGGAGGGCTGAAAGAAAATTACAAGTAATAATTGGAACTTGGACCTGGAACCCAGTCTTGCTTGGCCAGGAGGTGACATACCTATAGGGGTGGGGGTCTGGGTAGTTAGAAATTCTATGTGTAAACTATAATAACTTACTCAAATTGTGAAACAACTGAAAGAAACTCTTCAATACAAGCTTCAATGCAATCTCTAAACAAAAGTGAGACCCCCCTTTTCTTACTCATTTTATAGCAAACTACTGGCTAGCTGGAGTCATACATATTAGAAACCCTGCTATCTGGAGATAATGAAGAGGCCTGCCCCTGGAAACAGAAAGGGAAAGCAGAGTATTTGCTTAGCTGACTCTGAAAAGGCAAAGAAACAAGTGGATCCACCAGTCTCGGTTTTGCTAGGCTGGGTGCTGGAAGATTCTTGAGTTGGCAGCCCAGGGAAGAGTGGCCATGGCACATGATAGTGAAGCAGCTTCAGGGGGTGTCCACAAGATGCCATGTGGACTTTGTAAGATTTTTCTCAGTGAGCAGGGATGTTTTCACTGTCTGAAATAATATTTAACTTTCTATCTGTATCAACATGGATAATTCTCAAAAACAAAATGTTGAGTGAAAAAAGCAGATTGCAAAAGGATAAGTACAATATGCTGCCACTTACATATATGTTTAAAATATAAGAAACACTGAAATACATTTTGTGGATGCATATACATACATAAATATATATATTTATATGATGAACATTTTAAAGCATACATGAAAAATACATATTGCCCCCAGATGTTAGTTACTCCTGAGATTATCTTTTGAGAAAGGGTAACCTGGTGAGTTTCAGTTCTATTCCTTACATTGTTTTTCACTGAAACTTCTGAAGCAAATCCTAGATACCTTTAATACTTGATTTAATTTTTTATTATCTGTATTGTACAGAGATAGCCAGAAATCTAGAGGGTAGGGGGAGATAGGGGAGAGATAAAGAGAGACATTTGCATCACCTCTTCTCCACTCACAAAGCTTTCCCCATGAAGGTGGGGACTTGGGGCTTGAACCTGGGCCCTTCACATTGTAGCTTGGATACTCAACCAGGTGTGCCACCACTGGGCCCGAACTTTTAATACTTCATATGGTTTTTTCTGTCTCTTATTTTTCCTAACGTATTTCAAGTGTTTTGCAGTTAAATGTCTCTGAGATAGAAAAATGAAGAGGAGTAATTGTTAATATTAACATATTTTATATAAGGTAAATGAAGCCTGGGGCCATTGAATGATGCTTAAAATTTGGTATTTAAAGAGGCTGAAAGTATTAGTAAAGTCCTTCACTTAGGGACTAGACACATGGAAATTTTTGGATTCATGATTTGCCTGGGATTGAGTTATCTATATACAAAATTTTATAAATTAGAATTTTCATTTCATTATTCATACATAGCTCAAAGTTAACTTAGGACATTATGTTCAACTTCTAAAACAAAAAAAAACTTCATGGGGTAGATAGCATAATGGTTATGCAAACAAGTCTTTCATGCCTGAGGATCCAAAGTTTCAGGTTCAATCCCCTGCACCACCATAAACCAGAGCTGATCAGTGCTCAGGTAAAAAAAAAAAAAAAAAAAAAAAAAAAAAAAATATATATATATATATATATATATATATATATATATATATATATATAACTTTATGTTTGGAATAAGAACAAATAAAAAGTGTCTTGACTCCCAAAACAATAATGTATAGGAAGTCCTGAGTAATAAATAAATAATCCTTGCAGGAACTCTGTATAATTTAAAGTATAGTCTACTCAACCATGAATGCTATCATCTATTTACTCAAATTCAGACTAAGATGTATGTCATGTGTATGTCATCACTTTGACAAAAGATATTTTCATTACCACTGCTTTGACTTCACATAAATACAACAGTAACTGGAATCCTAAATAAATGGTTCCTTAACCTCAAAGAAAATCCAAAGTTTTGAATTTTCGATTTTTCATATTTCAGTATTTTATGCTTTTTTCTTTTCTATTAACTATTATAGGATATCAAAAGCTAGAAAACTCATTGTATTGTATTAAGGAATTAGGCAAAAAATCATGAGATCAGAAAGCATATGTAACATTTCTTTTAATCAAAAAAAGAAAATTAGGGCAGGAAGTCTAATGAAAACTGCAGAGATTTAGGAGGGAAATGTATTTTATTGTGTGTATGAGTTTTTAATATGTCAAGGGGACATTGGAGAACCAGTGTAGTTTGGTAGAAGAGGACCCCAGTTGGTGACTGGATTGCTACAGAGACACCTATCACTGGAGAAAATAAGATAGCAAACTCATATGGCAATAACTGACATGTAAATCATTATTTCCTTAATAAAATGATTAGGAAAAAACTATCAAAGTTCCAGGGATCTCAGAGTCTATTTCTTTTTAAATTTTTGTGTTTATTTGTTATTGGCTAGAGACAAAGAGAAATTAAGGTAGATAGGAGAGAGAGAGAGAGACCTGTAGCCTTGCTTCACCACACAGGTGGGGACTGGGGCCTTGAACCCAGGTCCTTGTGCACTATAAGTGAGTGCTTCCCAAGGTACGCCACCATCCAGCCCCTTCAGAGTCTATTTCTTAAATTAGAAGTTCTTTATTATTTCTCTTAATAAGAAATTTTCTCTTTCACTCTTTTCATTCTAAGACCACTATGATACGATATGATATGTGAATGTTGTTCCTCTTGATGTTGATAGATAGATCTCTTATGTTTTCTTCATTTTTCCTTTCAGATATATTTTATTGATTTTGTATAGAGATAGAAATTGAGAGGGACAAAATATATAGAGAAGGGAAGAGAGGACAGGAGAGAGGGAGAGAGAAAAAAAGAGAGCGACCCAAAGCACCGTTTTTCACCATTCATGAAGATTCCCACCCCCCTCCTCAGGTGGGGACTGGGTGCTTGAACCCAAGTCCTTGAACACTGTAATGTATATGCTCTACCAGGCTTGCCACCATCTGAGCCCTTATTTATTTATTTATATTTTATTTATCTTTTTTAAATTGCCACCACAATTATTGCTGGGACGCAGTGCCTACATGACGAATCCACCACTCCTCATGGAAATTTTTCCTTTTTTTTTTTTTTCTCTTTCTATATTTTATTTGACAGGACAGAGAGAAATTGAGAGGGATAAGGGTTGGAACCCACAGCTTGCACTTGGTGATATATGTGCTAAATAAGGCGGGCCAACCCCCATCTTTTTTATATTTTTAAAATTTTTTATTTTGTTTTTATTTTTTTGCCTCCAAGGTTATTTCTGGGGCTCAGTGCCTGCATCATGAATCCACTGCTCCTGGAAGCCATTTTTTCCCCCTTTTGTTGCTCTTGTTGTAGCCTTATTGTGGTTATTATTGCTGTTGTTGATGTCGTTCATTGTTGGATAGGACAGAGAGAAATGGAGAGAGGAGGGGAAGACAGAAAGGGGGAGAGAAAGATAGATACCTGAAGACTTCTCTGCAGGTGGGGGGCTGGGGCTCGGACTGGGATCCTTATTCGGTCCTTGTGCTTTGCTCTACGTGCTCTTAACCTGCTACCACCCAACTCCCATTCTATCCCTATTCTATCTCCCTGACTATTTTCTGAGTTTCTTGATGGTTTCATCCATCCTGTCCTCCAGATCACCACTTCAGTCCTTGGTAATTATACCTTGAATTACTGAATTGTAAATAATTCAGTATTATAAATAATTACTGAATTATTTTTATTAATCTCCCTGATTTCTATTATAGCTCCTCCCATAACTTTTCTGATTTTGTTGAAGTTTTCTACCACTGAGATTCTCATTTTGGTGAGCATCTTAGTAACATAATTTGTATTTTCCCTTGTTAGGTTTACATAATGCTGTTGAATTTGGTGTTTTTTTTTTTTTTCCAGTTGTATTGATCCAACAGTCTGGTTAATTTCTTCAGTCTTTTCCTCATGGTTGATGCTCCAGAAAAATGTGGATTCTAGTAATACATAGGCAGCTGTAGGTAGAGTTCAGGTTTAAATGTGATTGGGGTCTCAGTGTAGGTAGTGACAGCAATGCACATGTCTTGCACAGCCTTACATTAATACTTAATTATCCCTTTGTCTACCAACCTTTAACATGTCACTCATATTTTATTGATGCAGAAGAGCTCTCTTGTTCCCAATATTATATTTTTTTGTTTCTTGACTTTCACCCTGTATTTTTTCTGAGTTCCTCAGTGTATATTACACTTTTTTTTACATTTTTCAATTATCATATAACCTACAGATACATCTATTTATTTTATCTATTTAACACAAATTTAACACATACTATATGCTTTCTTAAGCATTTTAGAAATACTAACTCATTTATATCTGAAACAACTTAAAAGAATGCTTTCCTAAAAAAAAAGCCAGTCTTAATGATTATATGTGAGTGGCATCACAGAGAGACAACTTTTAAAGATGGTTTAGCTGCCAGACATTATCCACCACCTAAGTCAGAATTCTTGGACATTCTGAGTTGTTGGGATGATATCAAGACTTAATCTTAGTATTTTTAATTCCCTCAGCTATATCTGCTTTCTTTCATTTTCACAACTAGTATATTATAAACTACCGTCTATTTGCTAACTGCACTGAAGCTAGTGGGTTATAAATATAAGGTGGTCATGTAGTTAAAAAATTAATAAGGTGGCATGTGATTTGGAGAAAGTAATTTTACCTCTGTGCTTCTTATTCTTTTGTAAAGACAAAACAGATAGCATTAATTACCTAAAGAGTTGGTCTAAGATTGAAATATTGATTTCCAGGGTGAAGCTATGAAAGTCTAGTCACAGAAAATTGGCTCTCTCCCAAATTTCATTAGAGAACATCTGGTATTTCTCAAGAAGAAAGGAACATCACTATCTGAAAGATTTTGGATTTTCAGTCTTAGCTAGAAAGCACTCCCTTGGATTGCTGCCCTTGCCACCACAAGCCGCCTTTCCTGCTGTTGCTGCTGCTGGTGGTGATGCTGCAGCCACACCACCAAGACAGTGTCAACAGTTCAAATGCAACTACTCTGCCCTGACTCAGCTTTCCAGCCCTTTTTCCAGCCATGACATCATCTCCCCAGACAATAACTTGGGTCTACCTGCATATCAGATAGCAGGCTCAGGAAAAAAACTAGTAAAGTCATGGGCCCTTTGGAATATAACTAAGATAGACCTACTAGCTATTTCCAAAACGGAGACCCCAAATCTTCATCTGCAGTATTCCAGTCTTTAGGTTCATGATTAGTCAACAATTTTTTTGGCTTTATATGTTAACTCTTTTTTTCAGCCACTAGGTTCCAGTTGCTGCCATGAAGCCAATCAGACTTCCCTGGGTAGATGACCATCTACATGCCCTGGAGCTCCAATTCCCCAGAGCTCTGCCCCACTAGGGAAAGAGAGAGACAGTCTGGGAGGATGGCTCGACCTGCCAGTGCCCATGTTCAGTGGGGAAGCAAATACAGAAGCCAGACTTTGCACCTTCTGCACCACATAATGATGTTGAGTCCATACTCCCAGAGGGTTAAAGATAGGAAAGATATCAGGGCAGGGGATTGGATATGGAGTTCTGGTGGTGGGAAATGTGTGGAATGGTACCCCTCTTATCTTATAGTCTTTTCAGTGTTTCCATTTTTTAATTAAAAAAAAAAAGCATTGAAATAATCCCAACCATCTTCTCAGACCATAGTGGAATTAAACTAATGCTTACAGAAAAGTAGTAAAAGAAAACAGAAAAGTAGTAAAAGTAGAAATTCAACAGTATACTGTTTTAAAACTATTGGGTCAAAGAGAAAATTAAGGAATAAATTAAAATGTTTCTAGAATCTAATGAAAATGAAGACATGAGCTATCAAAATATTTAGGACATAGCTAAGACAGTAGTAAGAGAGAAATTCATAGCCATGTAAGCAGACATTAGGAAACAAGAAAAAAAAATCTCAAATAGCCTGATTATACAACCCAAAGACTTAGAAAAAGAAAAACAAAGGAACTCTAAAGCAACCAGAAGGACTGAAATAATTAAAGTTAGGGCAGAAATAAATAACATTGAAAATCAAAGAACCATACAAAAGATCAGTGAAACGCGGTCGGGTGGTGACATACCTCGTTGAGCTCATATGTTACAGTGCACAAGAACCTGATTTCAATTCCCTGGCCCCCACCTGTATGGGGTAAGTTTTACTACTAGTGAAGCAGTACTGCAGTACTCTCTCCCTCTCTCTCTCTCTTCTTCACTTCTGACTGTTCTATCCAATAAATAAAGATAATTAATTTTTTAAAAAAAATCAATGAAACTAAGTGTTGGTTCTTTGAGAGAGTAAGCAAAATTGGAAAATCCTTAAACTCTCTCTCTCTCTTTCTCTCTCTCTCTCTCTCTCTCTCTCACACACACACACACACACACACACACACACACACACACACACACACACACAGAGAGAGAGCACCATGCAAGCCTTCTATGAACAACTACATGTCATCAAGCTATAGAACCTGGAGGAAATAGGAAAGTTCCTAAAAACATATAACATTCCAAAACTGAACTCAAAGGAACTAAGAAACATGAACCAGCCACTCACAGCCAGAAATCGAAATATTTATCAAGTGTTTTCCAACACTGAAGGTCCCAGACCAGAAGGTTTTATAAATGAATTCTACCAAACCTTTGATGAACAGTTCAAAACTATACTTTTAAAGCTCTTCCAAAATATTGAAGAGACAAGAATACTACCTTCCAACTTCTATAAAGCCAACATCATCCTGATACCAAAAGCAGATAGAGACACAACAAAAAGAGAAAATTACATCTCCATCAGGAACAACATAATAGATCCCTTTATGGACTCCTATAGGACCTTGCTCTCAACGTGGTTCAACAGTGGTAGAGATTATTCCACTCTCTGAAGGGAGGGTGGGCAACATACTCTACCACTTGAGTAAGATGAGTCCTGAAATTAGTGCAGCCTAGAATGTTCCTAGCCATGACCACAGAATGCAAGCTTAGACCTACAGGGGGAATGCATACGTCACATAGGCCCCTGTGCTAAACATGGGCCTCACATCAAATCAATGGACTTTAATATATATTCCCATATTGGGGAGCTACTCTCTTCCCTGATCCAACTTTCTAGTCCTATTTCTAGCTATGATACCATCGCTCCAGACAATACCTTGGATCCACCTGCATGTTAGCCGTCAGACTGGGGCAAAAACTAGTAAAGTCATGGGCCCCTTGCAATATACACAAAACAGACCTACTAGCTTTTTTCAAAATGGAGACCCTAAATCTTCAGCTGCAATATTCTTGCCTTTAGGTTCATTGTTAGCCAACAATTTGTTCTGCACTGTATCTTAACTCTTTTTTTGCCACCAGGTTCCAGATGCTACCATGATGTCAACATGAGTAAAGTGAAATACTGATAATAAACTATGAGTCAAAAAGAAAGGTCTGAACTGAAAGGGAAGGTCTAGCTTCAGAACCTGTCCTTCCAACTACTAGGTCAATTTGAGAATATTGTATAACAAGAAGAAAAGGATTTAGGAAAAATAGTTTTGGTCATGTAATTATGAATAATGCTGACATCAAAGCTTGAATTTCAACATAATTATTGTTATCTATTGACTATATTGACCTTTTTTTAAAATGCATTATCACTGACCTACTATTAACAGGAATTTTTTATAGGCAAAACAACAGTTTCCTCCCTGCCCCATTATGCTACAATTTGGAGTGATTAATACATATAATTCAAGCTGTTGATAAAAGTTCCAGTCATATTATATGAGTTAGCATTAAGCTGTACTTATAAAAAATTGTATATTTCTCATACTCTGAATAGAAGTAGAATGCCCTACTCAAAAAGTATCTTTTCGGGAGTCGGGCGGTAGCGCAGCAGGTTAAACACAGGTGGCGCAAAGCTCAAGGACCGGTCTAAGGGTCCCGGTTCGAGCCCCCGGCTCCCCACCTGCAGGGGAGTCGCTTCACAAGTGGTGAAGCAGATCTGCAGGTGTCTGTCTTTCTCTCCCCCTCTCTGTCTTCCTCTCCTCTCCATTTCTCTCTGTTCTATCCAACAACGACGACATCAATAACTACAACAATGAAAAACAACAAGGGCAACAAAAGGGAAAATAAATAAATAAATAAATAAATATAATTTTAAAAAAGTATCTTCTCGGGCAGGGGAGATAGCATAATGGTTATGCAAACAGACTCTCATGCCTGAGATTGAACCTAAATCCCAGGTTCAATCCCCCGCACCACCATAAGCCAGAGCTGAGCAGTGCTCTGGTGTTTCTCTGTGTGTGTCTCTCTCTCTGCATTTCTCTCAGAAATGAAATAAATAAAATATTTTAAAAAAAGAATACAAAAAAGTATCTTCTCATTGTACTAAGGAAAAGAACAGTTGGAGAATTTGTCTGTCTATATATTTATCATCTATCTATCTGTCTATATGTGTATATATGTTTATTTATATGTATATATATATGACTTTAAATAGTACTGATATTTAGAATTTAAATTCAGAGTGACATTTCCATATTTTCTCCTTTTAAAACTGAAAATATTCATAATGTGCCAAATGGACGAGAGCTATATGAACACTCTGCAGAGCGCAAACAGTCTCACTGTATCAAGGGTATAATATTACTTGAAAAATTGAGCAAATGCAACAAGTGTATTAGACATTTTGGAAAGTCACATATACTCAGTGGATTATCTATTTTACTTGTCAAAGAACCAATTCTTGGTTTCACTCTTATGAATCATCTTTCTGGATTCTATTTCATTAATTTCTGAAAAATATATCAACTAAAGGGTAATTATTTTCTCTATAACAACCTTTACTAGAGTCATTAAACAAGTGAATGCAGTAAAACTCAAGGCTAACTTAGACCCCACTAAATTCCTAGGTTTGTTTCCTCCTCAACTTGAGGCTAGACCCCATAGACCAGTTTGGATACAATAGATGACACTCAGTACTTTAACAGCTGAGAAATATCAAGCTTGTCAGATAAAGAAGGGACTACAGAAGCTGGAAAATGGCAAGAGGCTGGTTCAACTTAATGGTAGCTTCTTTAGTCACTACCAGGACACTCCATCTCCTGGCGTCCAAGTCAGGATGCCCTAGTATTCCCCTGTAGACACTGTAGTTACAATGAGCCTAGACTTCTAACAGACTCCTCACTCCACCATCATTTGTGGCAACATTCCTAATGGTCACTTTCATTAGTAATGTTGCCACAAGCACTTTCAATGGTCTCTCTAGGACCCTTGAAAGGACCCTTGGTAGGGACTGCCCCACTCTCCAAAGGGAGGCTGGCTCAACCGACTTTGCCAGTCAAGGAAGACTGGTCTTGAAATGAATACAGCCTAGAATGTTCCCAGCTGTGACCATGGGCTGTGAGCTCAGACTGTCAAAGACCCAGAGATTATACAGTTGCAGATACTACTCTGATTCCATCCTGAACTCCTTGGGTGAATGACTTCATCAATCTGCCATGGAAACCCACCTCTCCAGAGCCCTGTCCCACTAGGGAAAAGTAGAAACAGGATGAGAGCATGGATATACCTGACAATGCGCATTTAAAGTAGAGAAGCAGTTATAGAAGCCAGACCTCCTACCTTCTGCACCCCAAGAATGTTGGTCCATATTCTCAGAGGAGGAGAAATGTTAGGGGAAGATAAATAGAGGGCTCTGAACTCCAAATCCATCAGGACTCAGAAAGGCAAACGCTAGAAGAAGAAGGACTCAGAAAGAGAGTAGAGGAAAAAGGAAAGACATTCAGAAGCAGTAGTAGATGTAGCTATGACTTAAAATGGAAGAGAAGGCAGTGCACTCCTGAAATATATACAGCAATATATACCTAGTTACTCCGTTCCAAGGATATGTAACAATTATCTTTAAGCAACCACGTACTAGAAAAAAATGAAATAGCAAGATATTTCAAGTACTATGAAACAGGACCTATGTTTAAAATTTCATTCCAACTAATTTAGTTTTAAGATACTGCATTTTGGTAAAAACAGTAGAGATTAGTGCTAAATTAATTACCTAAATTAAAATAACTTTAAATAATTTTATTTATTTATGAGAAGGATAGGAGGAGAGAGAGAAAGAACCAGATTATCACTCTGGTACACGTGCTTCCAGGGATTGAACTCAGTACCTCATGCCTGAGAGTCCAGCACTTTATCCACTGTGCCACCTCCCGGACCACCAAATGGCCTAAATTAAGCAAAGTGGTCATACTCATCATATTCTCATTTAATTTATCAGTAGAGTTATTTTAAAAAATCAAATGTATTCTGTAGAATGGAAGTGGGCTACTAAACACTCAGCCAAGCAAAAATCCTAGTTTATCTTATTTTTAAAGTGTAGTATATTCACAAGCACAGGAAACACAGTCTTAGCACATGGTCTTCAGCCACTGAGCTGGTGAATGAATATTCAACTCTATCAGGAAGGAAGATATAAAGCTGTTTGTCTTCATGTAGGACATACAAAAGTATGCACTTTTCGTCTTACCCCAAGGCTATGTTAGTCCCACCCCAGCTTATATCATATCTAGTCCAAAAGGACATGATCTGTCTGGACATTCTGCAGATCACTACACAGGCTCACCATATCAAGGGCATAATGATAATTAAAGCACATTAGCAAAGACAACAAGTGTATTAGACATTTTGTTAGGTCACATAAACTCCCAG
This sequence comes from Erinaceus europaeus, assembly GCF_950295315.1. Lineage (NCBI taxonomy): Eukaryota > Metazoa > Chordata > Mammalia > Eulipotyphla > Erinaceidae > Erinaceus > Erinaceus europaeus. The sequence continues at coordinate 48,481,518 of NC_080171.1, forward strand.
AGATGAGAGTAAAATCCATATAAAGATTCATGGATCAGTAATATCAGTTAGGTTTTAGACATCAGTAGGATATGCAGGAGCATTTCCCCCCAAAGCAAAAGATAAATTATTGCTATTTGCTACTATGAAGAAAACATAATACCTGATGGGTCTCTTTATGTTCAGGAAGTACTGCACATTTGGAAAACTGCTTCAATACATTTATCCAGAGACATGAAACATTACTGCCACTTATAAAAGCAGGATCCTAGAAGGGGATTTCTATCCTTTTTCGCAATGGAGATGAATGCCTCTGCTACTTGAGCCAGAGGACTTTGCAGACTCCTTGGTAGTCTACAACTGTTATAAAAAAGATACTGTGGTGTCAAAAGATACTATATGAAGTTTATAAGCAATAGTTTGAGAATCACAATATATACTCATTGTTTCTAGAACTAAAATATGCAATCCACCCCCTAAAATTATACTCATTTCAATAAATTAATCCTGATATGCTACTGCTCTGTAACATGATCTGGCGTAAGGTGAACCTGTGACCAGAATGTCCACTCAAAGTGTGTCAAATCATGTTATATGCAAATAGTATATATGGCATTGGGTCTGGATCATCATGTCCTCCAGTTCCTGCAGAGTAGCTAGGTGGCAGGGATGAAAGATAAATATGAACTGAATGCCATAGCTTTTCAAGTCACCAACCAAAGCTATTTGCTAAAGTCAGTCTGCTAGAAACAGAGACTAATACTTTGCCCTAGATGGGGGCAATATTACTAAGGAGATTAGCTAGTCATTTCTATGCTAAGATGATTGAGCTGGACACATTAGAAGGAGGATAAATTTACTTTGAGTGAAATCAATGTATTATGAGCATGCAGATGATTTTACTACACCTAGTATTCTAGTCAAAACCATGTATGGGAGGGCAACATTTACTCTACCAACACAGGATCAAACCCAATATCACTTTGACCAAAAGACCCACTTTACAACAGTAGAGGGACTACTATGACCATGGATCAACTAATCACAAGAACTTCCCAGAAGTTGTTGGGGTGGGATGGCAGAGAATGTGCATTTTCAGAGTTGCTACGGTACCATCTTGGAGAAAATATCGTAAGGAGGATACTTCAGTCTTCTCCACACTAAATCAATAACCAAAATATGGTGCCATGTGCAATTATACGGAAAACTTGGGCCTAAGGAAAATACAATATTTTTTATTGGCCCAAATTATTCTTGCTGAAACACTTGGAGAATCTGTACTTTCATCTCTGCAGGTCTAGAAGTCCTGAACTCTAGAGAGGGCAAGTTTCCATAAGAGGATATAATAAAAGCATCAAACATTTTGAGCTGTGACCACCACTTAGTTACTTTAAAAACTTTTTTTTGCCTCCAGGGTTATTGCTTGGGGCTTAGTGCCTGAACTATGAATCCACTGCTCCTGGAGGCCATCTTTCTCATTTTTGTTGCCCTTATTGTTACTGTTGCCATTGTCATTGTTGTTGTTGGATAGGACAGAGAAGAAATCGAGAGAGGAGAAGAAAGAGAGGGGGAGAGAAGGATAAGCACCTTGCAGAAATATGCCTCACCGCTTGTGAAGTGACCCCCCCCCCCGCAGGTGGGGAGCCAGGGGGCTCCAACCTGGGTCCCTATGCCAGTCCTTGCACTTTGTGCACCGTGTGCGCTTAACCCGTTGCACCACCACCAGGCCCCCCACTTTGAAATCTTTTGATATGGGCTATCTTCTCAGATGGGATGTGCTCTAAAGTGAGCTGAGGGAGGGAATTGGTTAGAAGTCATCAATAGTCATTAGTCACTCCCAGTCTATGGGGAAGTAAGTAGTTTTGTCTTCAGGAGAGGACTGATAGACAACTGCATGAGCCACTATAATCCAATCACAAGTCAGCCATAATATTGAACTTTGCAGGAAAGCTTGTATTTTTTGGGTAAGCTAAATGATAGACAGTATAAAGTATAGAGGTAGTAGTAGACCGATTGGTTTTTTTTTTTTTTTTAAATCTGAAACTTAAATCACAGTCTCTGGATAGTGATCCCACTTGCTAATTGGGATACTTCCTGCAGCAGCTGCATTTCAGATGAAGCAGCAGAAGATACTGGACTGTGCCTTGTCATATACCTGTCTCAGTGCTCTTGAAAACTTTGACACTGGGAAGGAGAAAAGAAATAGAGTGTCCTTTCTGTATAAGTCCATAGTAACTGGTTATAGCTAATCTTCTGGAGAAATAGAATTCAAACTAGCAATTAGAATTATGTACAAGTTCTGGAAGACAAAAACCCACATCATCCTGTTTGGTTCACTGATTCTAAAAGGCCCACATGCTATGTCACATTGCCAAATTGCATATCTGCATTTTGGTTGGTACATGCATTCAGTGTTGGCATTGGCCCTGTGACCACAGAGCTTTCTATTACAGTTGAGTGGCTTGGCTCTTTACTATTCCCTTAGGTCTTATGGTGGAGCAAGAGGACACCCACGGTGGGAGCCAAAAAAGTCATCTTAATGAATGGCACGGTATAGGCCTGGTGACTATGATCTGCATTGTTTCATAGCAGAGCTGACTAAACTCCTCTTACCAAAGAATCAAGTTAAATCAGGCATAAAAGTGATGTGAAATCTTCTCCTTCAAGAAACCTTTCACTAAAATACTCTTGCCTCAACCAATGCTCCCTTTTTTCTGAAGAGTTAAAGGGAAATTATATGTCCCATATGAGCATAGAGTTCATATGCCCCAGGACTCAAGCTAGTCAGAGGCTTCAGAGGTCAGGACTTACTTGTGCCAGCTGGTGTGGTAAGTGCACATGTGCAGGCTTCTGAATGCAAGATCCAGTTAATGGTTCTAGTTGTGGACTCCTCTCTGGCAGCCATCTCATTACACACAGGAATAAGGAACCTGGTGGAACTCTGCCACAGCAGCAGAAAACATATTTCAGTCCCAAAGTGTCAGAGTGGGGGATGGTGTACAAAACATTAAAGCAAATAAAAACATCTTTTAAAATGTCTTCTTCTTACTGCCAAATGTGGGCTCAGAGGAAATGCCACTGGGAGTAAGTTCCACATGGTGATGCCTTCAGTGGAAAAGACTGGTTGGCAGGCCAGGAGAATTCTGTAATTAACACTGTCAAAGACTTGTGAGGCCTCATTTCAGCAACTCAGTTTGGAAGAATTTACCCAAGTAAGGTCACCCATCAGTGGCACAGCTGCAGTGGGGCCTCCCTTGGTGGTTGGCGCATGTGTGGGCTCTAATTCATTGTCATGTATACAAGAAAACTGAGGGTTTCTTTTTTTTCTGCTTTTATTAAAAAAAAATAAGTGATTTAATATTGATTTACAAAATTCAAGATAACAGGGGTACAACTCTACACTGTTCCCTCCACCAGAGTTGTAGATTCCTAATCCCTCCATTGTAAGCTACAACACACCAGTTTCCCCAAGGATGTAGATATGGGTCAACTATTATTTCTTTTTTTGGTGTTTGTTTGCCTCCTGGGTTATCACTGGTACTGCCACTATGAATCCACTGCTGTTCCTGGAGGCCATTTTTTCCATGTATAGGATAGGACAGAGAGAAATTGAGAGGAGAGTTGGGGAGGGGGAGAGATAGATACCTGTAGACCTGCTTCACAGCTTGCAAAGTGACCCCCTACAAGTGGAGAGCTGGGGGCTCTAACCAGGATCTTTGCTTAGGTCCTTGCAATTGGCACTATCAACTATTATTTCTACAACTATTTTTCTGTGTTCATATATATATGTATACATATATATATATATATATTTTTTTTTTTTGTCAAATCGAGGATTTCTTTAGAGTGTTTCCCCCTCATGGTCATTAGGGCTAAGAGAATCTAATGTCTTAATTTTTCATAATTTTATTTTTCTTATATTTGATGCAACAGAAAGAAATTGAGAGGTGAAGGGGAGATAGGGAGAGAGAAGGAAAGACATTTGTAGTGCTAATTCACATGAAGCTGGATGGTGGTGCATCTGGTAAAGCAAATATGTTACAATGCTCAGGGGCCAAAGTTTAAGCCCTGGTCTCTACCTGCAGGGAGAATCTTTACAGGGGGTGATGCAGAGCTGCAGATACCTTTCTCTCTCTTCCCCTTAGCTATTTATTTGTCTGTATATATACAATATAAGTGAAATTTTTTTAAAGTGGGTATTCGGGGTCTGGCACTGGTGTACTCAGTGAAATGTATACCACATGTTAATATGTACAAAGACCTGGTTCAAGTCTCTGGAATGAACCTGCAGAATAAAAGTTTCATGAGCGGTAGAGCAGTTCTGCAGATGCCTCTTTCTTTTTCCTTCTCTCCCCACCTCTTTATTTATCTCTTACTTTATCAGGAAAATGGAAAAAAAAAGGGAAAACAATGGCCACCTGGAGCAGTAGAGCAACTGAGCAGATACCAAGCCCCAAAGATAACCCTGATAAAAGAAGGTGAGAGGTATTCAATCAGAATTGGATATGCTACCTTGAACACTTACTCTCTTCTGTAAAAGGTGTTCTGAAATCCATTGTTTCCTGTGCATATTTATTTATATTTCATTCACAGATTTTTTTAAATAAAATAGTATTTGCTAGAGACTGTATGTCATGGGTTTAACCCAAGAATTGAGCTGAGGAGGCCAAATGGTGGCACACAGGTTTAAGCACACATAGTACAAAGCTCAAGGATACACAGGTTACTCAAGGATACAAGGATCCAGGTTCAGGCCCCAGCTCCCCACCTGCAGGGAGGTCGCTGCAGAAGTGGTAAAGTAGGTCTGCAGGTGTCTCTCTGTCCTTATCTTTCTCTATCTCCAACTCCCCTCCCAAATTATCTTTGTCCTATCCAATAAAAAAAAAAAAAGAAAGAAAAATGGCCACCAGGAGTAGTACATTCATAGTGCTGGCACCAAGCCCTAGAGATAACCCTGGAGGCAAAATTAAATTAAATTAGAATTAGAATTAAAATTAAAACATTGACTCATGAGATTGAATAACTTGGCTACAGTTTTGGAATTTGGAATTTGTTATCTATCATAACTGAGTACTGGAGAAGACACAATGGACACAGAACACCAACTACATTGTAGACACCTGCCCTAAGTTTCATCTGCAGTTATTTCCAGCTTGTTTAGATGGGATATTTATTCCACAAGAAATCAGTACTCATCTAAAGACATCTAGACCATGGAGTGGAACTACTTCAAACAAACCTCTTTGACTTAGGAGAGAGATGGCATATCTCACTCTTGCCCTCTTTCTTCCCTTTCCACACCACATCTTGACAAAGACCAAACCATCCCTACGTACCCCACTTTTTCAAACCATCCCTCCATAACACATCATTTTTCCTCTTTTTCCTTAGTAATGATCTTGCTATTTTTGCTTTTTTAAAGTTTTGCATAAATCTTAAATAAGCTGTTCAGTTTCTTCGAATTATGTCTTTGGGAATCAATAGGAATTCCACTGATTTTATAGATTGCAGACTGCTGAGGAGTGACAAGGATCAGAGACTTCAAGAACTAAGGAGGGGACTGGTAGGGAGTTGGAAGAACTGGGTAATATTGGGCATCCTGGGTTCCTTGGCTTACTGAAATACTTCTATAAATCTACCAGTCACACCTAAAGCACAGACTGTGTACCCAATACAAGAATTTCAAAGTTAACTGGAAAACTCTTTGGTGATTTGTTATATGAGATTTGCATTATTTCTATAGGCAAGAGGGTTTTTCTTAATAGATTGCCTTGGTCAAGTAAACAGTTAAGGAATCCCTGATGTTGGGTGTCAAATATTGGTGTTTAAAACTAATGGAATGTTTTATAAAACATTTTTTGGCATTATCAGGGCATTATGCAAGCACAATTTCATCACTCCACACCAACTTCTTCATATTTAGATGTCAGAAAGAGAAATATTGAAAAAAAAAAAAAAGGAAAATAAGAAAACACAAAGCAAAACTTGGACTGGGTTTGGTGTATTGCTCCAAAGTAAAAGACTCTTGAGTTGGAGTGGAGGGTTTGGGTACTGGAACATAATGGCACCCTGCTTAAGGGATTCTTAACAGGGACCCCTGGCTTCACATCCAGCGACTCAACCACTCACCCAGGCCCTTCAGCTGTGCAGAGGAAAGGTTCCTAGTAACCTTAGCGCCTATTGATAATAAAGAAAACCTGAAACCACCCACTTCTTGTCTCCCAAAATTCGTTTCACATCTTTGCGCTTAGCCTTCTCACTCTTGCCCTCTTTCCTCCCTTTCTACAACTTATCTCCACAAGGACCAAATCATATCTACATACCCCACTTTCACTTGACCTGTGTGCCCACAGGATAGAACAGGACACGTAGAAATCACCCATCCCCTTCACCTACCCAAAACCTTTCCCTAAGCTCTCCCTGCACCTCCAGATGCACACACTCCACATCTTGACACCAAACTAACTCCACAGTCTTCTATTTTGTCATACTATCTCTATCATTACTATATAAATACAAATACCATCAGGAGTATCTTTTAAAGATTATGGATTTTAAATATTATTTCAGGAGTATCTTTTAAAGATTGTGGATTTTAAATATTTATTCAGTTGGTAAACAAATTAGACATTTGATTTACTATCTTCATAATTTCAGTGCTTCTTTTATTTATTATTATTTCTAATGATTTTATTTTTATTTTATTTATTATTGGATAGAGACAGAGAGAAACTAAGAGGGAAGAGAGACAGATAGACACCTGCATCCCTATTTCATCACTCATGAAGCCTTTCCCCTATACTTGGGGATCAGGGGCTTAAACCTGGGTCCTTGCACACTGTAATGTTAACACCTAACCATGTGTGCCATCACCTGGCCTCCATCTCTTTATTTTTTTAAATATTTTTATTATTAAAGTTATGTCAAAATTATACATATTGGGCAAGATTGAAATGACCAGATCAGGACTACCTCCTGCCTGTTTAATATCAAACCCCATTCATGTGCAGACTCTTGGTCCAGATCCTGATGGAGTGTCAGATGTAATGAGGAACATCCCAGGAGGTGGCACAGTAGTAGAGAGCTGGACTTGTGAGCATGAGGTTTGAAGTTCCATTCCTGGTATTCTTTGTGCCAGAGTGATACTATAATTCTCTCTCACACACAGAGATACATGAATAAATAAGTGAATATTCAAATATAATGAGGAAATTAACCATGCTGATGTATAAAGATAGCAACTGGAAGAAAACCTCTCCAAATTTAACAGAAACTACACAAACCTCCAGAGGATACTTCAGAGTAGTTTTTATAAAGATACTCACCAAACTGGGACATTCAGTGGAAGAAAATGTCGACAAATTCATATAAAGTACAAGGAAAATTCTACCAGAAATCTTAGAGCTAAATAATACAATAACTGAAAACAATAACTAAAAAATAAATACAGTGGGGAGGAGAACACTAGCATAAAGACAGAATCCAAAGATTAAATGATGAACTCAAGGACAGGGTAGAGAACAAAACAGAAAATGAACTACAAGGGAAGCTTATATAAGAAATTTAAGGGATGTTATCAAGATGAATAATATTTGCACCATAGAGGTTCCAGAAGAAGAGGAGAGAAAGGGACAGAATTTTTATTTATAAGAAACATCCCTGGAAGTTGGGCGGTAGTGCAGCAGGTTAAGCATATGTGGCATGAAGCTCAAGGACTGGTGTAAGGATCCCAGTTCCAGCCCCGGCTCCCCACCTGCAGGAGAGTCACTTCACAGGCGGTGAAGCACGTCTACAGGTGTCTATTTTTTCTCTCTCCCTCTCTGTCTTCCCCTCCTCTCTCCATTTCTCTCTTTCCTATCCAACAACTATGACATCAACAATAACTACAACAATAAAACAGCAAGGGCAACAAAAGGGAATAAATAAATAAATATTATATAAAAAAAAGAAACGTCAAGAAAAGTAAGTAATGTTGTCCCCAAGAACAATAAGTAATGTTGTCTAATATTTAAGAAAGATCAACTTGGAACCATGGAATCCCAAACACTGAATTCTCACTATGCATTGCTATGCTTACCTTTCAAAACAGACATTGGTAGTTACGATGATTCCCAATATATACTGGAGCAATAAGCTGAGAGCATCAAGTGCCACTTCTAAATTAGCTACCTAATAAGTAAGTTGTAGAGTTATAGATAAGTCTGTGTCCTCTGATATGGGATTACTAGACATCAGCATAATATTGGGCTGACACTGATTCTATTCACCCTTCTTTCATTAGTAGTGAATGGTCAAAGGGATGACAATATGTATGAGTAGGACAGATTGTGAAAGGTTCTTCTGAGCCAAGCCCAATGAACCAAGCATAGTCAAGTACTAGGGAGTGGTGACTAAATTTGGAAAATACCATTTTGGTTAACCATTAGTGGTTAGTTTGTCTCTTATGCACTCGTGTTCCAAGAGCTGCTCTTTCAAGCAGCTAATTAATTCTCTTGGGACAATTACCCAGCTACCAGAAATGATCTGCAGCAGATCCATGCCCCTAGGCACAGTCTTAGCTAAATAACCAGCAGAAGAACCTTGAAGTGGCAGGTTTGTAGCAACTCTTCCCTCAAGTCAGTACTTTGAGCACTTGCATGTTCTGGACCTAGCAGCACAGCATCACACACAGGTGGGTGTTCTGTAAGTGTTTTTTAATGATGGTGGTGGTGATGATGTATGAAGCTCTGTTTATACTTGCATAGAGGGTCATGTATTTTAACAAGAAGGACCTGTGATTGGCATTTCAAAGAGTCTAGTGTTGCTGGAAAATGTCAGCACCCTGCATAGGAGGGCACTTCATAAGTGTTAGGGGATTGGGTCTGCTAAAGGGATTAGGATAATTGTTCTGGAGTGAATGGGTTGACTCAGTGGAGGTGACCTGAAGTCATTTTAATGGGCCTAGTAGAGCTCATGGTGACAACTCATGCTAGTGGATTAAGATGCTCTGATGGAAATTCCCAATCACTGCTTAGCATTGGTTCCTTGGGGATAGTGGCTCCCCTATTGTATTGCTATCCCTCAGAGGCTGACTCAATTTCTGGGTTCAAACAAAGAAATGTTGATCAAAGGAACTGCCACCCCACCATGTGGCACAGGGATCCTTTCCTCCAAAGATGAAAGGTGCTTATTTTCATGGCCCTTCTCATTTGGGGAGAGCCTTTTAATTTGTGCCAGTTCAGCATCAATCAGGGATGAAGTTAAGCACTGTCAGAATAGAAAGTCTTATGGATGAAAGTAAAGGAGGAGAACTTTCTCCTAAAGAAGCAGAAGACGGGGTTGCTGATAGTTTATATTGCATTAATATTAATATTTCAAGCTTTAGGAATGAAATATAAATTGTGGAATTATTATACTTGTAGATGACAAGATTTTAAATTAATAATAGTATAATTAAAAGATAGCAGTTTAAATAAAAGAACATTGTGGATTAATAGTTGTCTCTTTGTCTGCAACCTTTTTTTACATGATAAGATGAAATACTGAATGGTCAAGGAGGTGGATCAGTGGATAGAGCATAGAACTTGCCTCCATGAGGCCCCAAAGTCAAACTCCAGCATGATATATACTAATACACTATTCTGCACTCTCTCTCATAAAATAAATAAAATATTTTAAAGGAAAAAATGTTGGAGGCAAAAGTGAAATTTTACATACTGGTTGACTCAACTAAAAATGATAGTTTTGTGTTGGCCAAAGGTTGATATATTGCCATTAACCTTGATTTTTGAGTACTTTTGCTTTAGCTAATTTGAATCTTTGAATTCTTCATACATAAGACCATCCAATGGTCATAATATTACTGCAACCTTAAAAAAAATCTGAGTCATACTCAAGAAACAAAAACTAGCTTTTTCCATAAGTTTGCTACCTCATGAATATTTCCTTATATTTGATTACTGACTGATTCAGATTTTGTAGTGTTGTCAGGTGGCATGGGACCTTTAAGTAATAAATGGTTACAGTTTATCTGAATCAGATGTTACTCAAGGAAGGGATAGAGTAAAAGAAAACAAAGAGGGCAGATATGAAAACATATCAACTTGGGTACCACAGAATGTACCAATTTTGCTGCAATGTAATATTTGCACCTGCAGCAAACAGACGATGGATTTCTCTAGCATGCAAATTGAGGAACTGTATACACAAATGGCTCTCAGCCTAGAAATTCCATGCCTTCCCACACTGGTTTTGTAAACAGAATTTTAACACCCACATTACATATCTGGCCTAGGCTGCCTATAATCATTTCAGTTCCTTTGGTGAGTGGACAATAACTGCCTCAGAGGTTGGAATTTTTCCCTTTTGAGTTTAATACTTAAGGGTGCTTTATTTATGGAGCAGAACTGGCTCAAGATAGCTCTTCTTTAAATTAAAAAAAAAAAACTGTACTGAAATTTGTGGTTTCTCTATGCATCATTCTTTTTCTATAGACAGTCATCTCTTAAACTGCTCACATGGAGATCTCAAAGGGCCAAGGAAAGTAGTGTAGATTTTGATGAAATATCCCTTAATGTTGAATACTCTTTCTCTAGAACAGTGTCAAATTCACCATGGGTGGTTGTTAAAAATTGAGATCCTTAGAATTGAATCCAGGTCTACTGAATCAAAACCTCTAATGCTGGTTCATGGCATCTTCTGTTTCCACAAGTTTGATAAACACTACTGCAGACCTCTGCCAGATGTCATGGGCTTGTTTTCAGGGACACAGGCTAGACCTATTTCAGTGTCATAGGTGATTAGTCCTCTTACCTGTAAAGAAATCCATCTAATTTTTGGCTACCTACCTTTTAAAATTATTCTAAGGAAGTAGAATATTGGCTAAATGATTTGCTTTAAAAATGAGTATTTTTGGTCCTTTTTTTTTTTCTTTCACTTTTTCCCCTCTCCACATTCTCTTAAAACTTGTCTGGCCTCAGTTACAAACATATGTGACAGACTGAGGAAGTTATAGGGGAAATGCCAGATAATAACAAAATATCAAGGTGATCCAATGTAATTTTTGCTATTCACACAGAAAGTCAGGAGACAGAAATTAATTTGCAGGTGGATTCTCCAGAGGAAGAATGGCACTCCACAAGGCTCTTGTGGAGAGCAGAGTTGAGAAGTGGTAAACTGCTAAAGAATGAAACAAAGACATAATTGATGGGGGAGGGCACATAATAGTAAGCTAAGTGTACAACCTTTATTCAAAATGTAATCCAATGTAATGATGTGGAAGAATACTGTACGAGGAAGACAAGAGTTCGAAACGTTTACTTGACTTAAAACAGAGTGAAAATAAGTGACTATCCATATGTTTAAAGCCAGAACTGTTAAATCATACAATGTACTTCCATTCCAACTACCTTCTATAGCCTACACACCATGGTAACTATCTCCTTCTCACAAAGATTCTTTACATTATATATCTCAAAATTAAGTTAACTTTTCAAAATGTACTTAAACATCACTATGTGCATCTACGAGGAATCAAATAATTTATCTGAAAGTAGTGGCAAAGTATGATATTATTTTGGAGAGTAGAATAAGCCCTTCCCCTGTACTCTATTATTCATCTTCTAGCTTACAGTGCTTCTATTGATTTTTGTCAAAAACAACTATACTGCTGGACATTATATTTAAATTTTCCCAAATAACAGTACACACAAAAAGTCATTTCATGAGTGGCTTAATGAAAGTAGCTATCAGGCAGAGAATGTAATGGCCCAGAGAGTTTGGATTCAAGATAGAAAAATGCAGAGGCTTTGGGGGTATGAGTAATTGTTCAAGGAGGATAGACTTAGCATGAATGTCATAGTGGGATCTTGGGGACCTCATGAGGCAATAAAGAAACAAATGCAGTTGTATGAAGAGACACCAAAGACAATATTTTCTTGCTTCATACTATTTCAATGGGATGGACCTTACTATGGTTTTAGCAGAATACATAGTTGCAGAAGCTGAGACAGGGAGATGTTGGCTGAATTTTAGTACAATACATGAAACCACTAACAGGCATCACAGCATGTGTCAGCTGGCTATTTTGCCTCTAGCCAACTATTATTTTCTCTGCATTAAAGCAATGCAAATAGATTGTTATAGAAAAAGTATAGAAAGGATATACCATTTTCTCTAATTTGTCTAAGGCTAATGGATAAAATCATTGACATCATTCTCTTAATTGTGATTGAGAGAATAAAAATTTATACAATATTTTCCTTTAAAAGGATTAGCCCTAATAATTCATGTCTATTAGAACTGAATTTCCTGGAGAAAGACACCATGAAGGTTGAAATTGCAGGTATAAGCTTTTAAACTCTGATCATAAAACTTTCACCCAGGTGGAAAATAAGCAAAGTATTGTTTTCTTGTCCTCTCATTTACCTTATTCTTTCAGTTTCAGATTCTAACTGTACACCAAGGAAATTAGGGACATGGGAAAAAATAATGGTAAAGTATTTAGCTATACTAAGGAGCAGATTTGGCTCCTGTGATCCTGCTAATTAGGTGGATTCCTGCCTTCTCCCTCACTGATCCATCCCCAAGGCTTTCACAGATGTATGGAAACATGTTCAGGGACTGATTCTAAAGTAATAGGACCAATGTTCATAAACTTACATGGAAATCAGCCTCATTATTGTAGCGCAAAGACTAAGTTTTGTCAGTGCAGTTGGGTGTGAAATTAGGAAATAAAAGGACTTTAGAAAACAAAAGAGAACACATGTGCTTTGAGTTGAAATTTCTATTAAAGAAAAAAAAAACGTATGCAGGCCAACACACAAAAAGTAATAGCAACAATATACTTTCAAATATACAACTACTGGTCAGATTCAACTTCTGGGGCTCTACTTCCTCATTCCTATTTTCAAATCCTGTTTCAGACTTATAAATGTCACTACAAACTCAAACTGAAAGCCAATTTAGGATTACAGTTTACTGTAAGTCATTTACCTTTCTTGCTATTAAAATATCCTATAGTTAAGCTAATAACTCAAAGACCAGCAATCAGAGAATATGAATTTCTGGGATTTATGATATGCAATATAGATAAAGCCAAATATTAGAATTTATTTAAGAACATACAACTGTGTTGATGTAGCTGTTTCTTAACATAATGCTATATGTCTCAGTATAATACTGTGAGGTAACACGAGCAGAGGGAAAGAAATTTCAAATATTCTGCATAAAATAAGAATACAAAACAAAAACAGGCAATTATGAATCAGGGCTTGTGTAATGTTATTGTTGCCATTACTACCATTTCCTTCCAAAATAAAATACTCAGGTACTTATTAAGGGGTAAATTTACAGCAGTTTAACTAAAAAGAAATCAAAGTTACTTTATTACTCTATCTTCTGCAGAACATTTTATTTCAAGACTTAGGCAGAAATTTCAGTGAAACCAACAAACAATCTGCTACATCACACTGTGATTTAAAAAAAAAAAAATCTACGTCTTAAATTAAGAGATGAAGTAAAACACAATTCGCAATGTCCCATAAATACAAAACTATCTCCATGGTTTTCTAAATCATGCATCTGAGAACTGAAGCAACTACTAAGAGGACAAGTGTGCAGTAAATCTGAATCAGTTAAACCTTAATAGTGTAAATGAAACCTTTAAATTGTGTGAACCACTAGCAGCCTTGCAACTCTTTACACGTGCAAAGAATTGAATGAAGGCATATGGTCACCATCAACTTGGTTATTTAATTCCAAGATGACACACATATTAATCTAACTGAAAGGGGAAGCTACTATATGGCTGGTTGTAATTAGCCAACCACAAATTTCTATAACCACTTCAATCTAACCCAAAAGCCAAAATGGCATTTCATGATTACACCATCCTACCCAGATTTGCATTTCTTGATGAATTCCCAAGGTTAGGATATGAGCCATACTGTAAAACCAACCCTCAATTACACCTTTTTAGAGGGGAAGATTAGTGGCAGGTGGTGCTGCTATAAAAGCCTCATTAAAACACCTTCTGGTGGAGTTTCACAAAAGGAAGCCACCAGATGGAAACCCATCTCCACATGGTAGTCTTACCTCAAATGAGAGTTTCACCTGACACTTTAGGGACAGACAATTTTTTTCTCACCTAACAAGGCACTGAGGTTCAAAAGACGATCTATTAGGATTAATCGTACTTGATCACTAATCCATTGTAATGCCATATGCTGAAAGCGTTGTTCACTGTTAAGCCTGGAGCCAGGTAGAGCCCCTCTGGTAATGTAAACCCTCCCATTTTCCTGCAGTTAGTCTAATTTCACCTCCTCCCAGACCTCAGATGCCAGGAACGAACGATGCTTAATTCTTCCTACACTACCTCTGATGCATTTCTGAATGGTGGCAAATTTGATCTCAAAGGTAATGGTGCTGAAATCTGCTGACTAACTGGAATATGATTGTCCTGGTGTTGCATACTTAGTGGGTTAATGGATTAAAAAGTATTTTTTCCATTGTCTACTAATTCAAAGACTTAGGTCAGGCCATATTATCCACACAGCTTGGTATTACTCATCTCCTTTTTTCTAAATGTGTTTTTTGAATCTATGATTTACTGGATTGGAAAAATTGACCAGTTGGGCAAAAAATTTACATTTAATAGAGGAGGTTCACCTTATAGTGTCCTTGAAAGGATAAGATTTTTTTCCTCCTGTGGTTGACCTTTGGGACTGATCCAAACCATTAAAAGCTAAACAATTTAACTTGCATTTTATGTGCTTGTGCACATGTGTATGAGTGTGTGTATTAATATGTGTAGCTTATATGCATATATTTTTCTTGTAGTTTTTATGCTTAGATACCAGAGCACCACTCATCACAGTTATTATATATATATGTCCTTTCTCAAGATCGCATGTTCCCAACTGTATGCAAGAAGATAATTATATGCATGCAACTACATGAGCCTAACTTATTTTGTTCCATTCCTGGGGTTCCTATATGAGGAGTGAAATGGAATAACTTCTAAATTCTCTACAACATATCATGGCCATTTGGCTCTGGTTATAGACAGACTGCTAGAGGGGATATAATAAATAATCCATGTTCAATGTATACTAGACAAAATGATCATAATAACAAAAGCTGGCCTAAAGTAATGACAAATTCATGTAAAAATGAAACCCAATCTCTTCATAAATCTGAAGTATAGTTCTTCACACCTTCCTAATAAACTGCTTCTCAGTGTCCAATAGTACTTAGAGTATTACCACAATGGTAACAGTTAAATTAATATTTTTAATTGCATAATCAATAGTGATATAGGAGTTGTTCAATTCAAACTTAGATGTCAACATAGACTTATAAAATTGAACCGCTGGCTTAGACGGTAAAGCACAGGACTTGCATGCCTGAGGTTCCCAGTTTCTTCAGTGGTGCCTCATCTATTGGAGTCTTGCTCTAGTTTTTCTTTCATATTAAACTATCCCATGATTCCAATAATAAAAATTAAATCTTAGAGTTGGAATCTCTGAAGGGTAGAGTCAGAGCATTTATAATTTTATAAGATTTTTAAGTAAGTGTGCCAGGTAAGCCTAATGTACCCTAATATATAAGGTCCAAGGAAAATCACAGCGGATTTTCAATTGCTTACCCTGAAACCCAGCCTTGGTACCGCAGACCACTGACCTCTTTCCTCATACCAAAGGCAATGTGATACTGTGACCAAGAGCTAATGTGACCACAAGGTGTTCTCTAAAGCAGTTGGAAATACTCCCATGTTCCCTCTGGAACAAATTTGTTAACTAGGCAAGGTTGCTAGGGATGGTTTTTGTTATCCAAATGATACATTTAATATGTCCCATACTATATATGTTTACAAACCCCTAAGAAATCTGAAATTTCTAATAACAAGTATAAATCACTCTGACTTTGTTCTTGCAGTTTATGTAGTCATCAGACACTACAGAATAAAACATAGCTCCAGAATTCTGCAGCTGGAAGATTTTATCATACATGAGAACTGCTAGACTTGGCAAGGTGAGAAGGCATCTGCTAGCATTACATTTTTTTTAATACTAATGTGTGCGGCTGATAGTGCACAGGACTTGGATGTCAGAGATCCCCTGTACCACCAACAAACAGAGTTGAATGGTACACTAGTCGAAAGAAGGGGGTTGGGGGAAGAAGGGGCACAAATCTTCAGTAGCCAATAAATTATAATGAAGCAGAGAGTCCCAGTTTTCCCTGTAATTATATTTTGGTGATATCCTTTCTCTGATGCAAATGTATTTTCAAAATAGCATGGATACTACTACTTTCTTGTTCACAAAGATAACTTTTACTTCAATACATCAAATAATAACTGTGTTCTTATGAATTCTGGTAATCAAACTCATACTCATACAGTAGAAACTTTTCTTCTCTGCCTTAGCCTATAATTCTGCTAAAACAGAAAAGGAACTTGAGAGAAGCAAGTGCAATGTGGTGAAATTTGGACTCAACAGAGACACAAAAGAAGATCTCAACCCAGTCTCTCCCCACCCCATGTCCAGATCTGTCCTTGGATGGTAAGGGCCATCTACATCCCCATTTACAGGCAGAACAAAGGCAACTAGTTGGGAGAGATGGCAATCTCTCTGTATTGGGCTCACCATAAGAATTCTAAGGTATTCTTAGGGGTCTGCTGGGATGGGAATGGAAGATCACCTTAGGTCTCTGGATTTCCATAGAGAGCATCCACTTCTTTCTGGAGTATTTGTAGGATGGGGAATAACTGAGGGGAGACGAGACCTTGAGTTGGACAACAAGAAGTAATGGTCTCAAGTTCTAGATCCCATTCCTCCTTGGAAACTGGTAAGGCCTGTAAATTCAGGTCAATCTTAAAGAGATAAAATCTAAAGTTGGGCCCAGTGGTAGTACACGTGCTTTCATGTTTGAGGACCTGGGTTCAAATCCCTGGTTCCCATCTCAAGGGGTGAGACAGTAGAAAAGTTTCATGTGTAATAGAGAACTGATGCAGTGCCTCTTTATCTTTTTCCATTTCTCTCTTCCTCTCTATTTCTATCACTATCAGGAAAACAACAAGTAAACAAACAAACAAAAACCTCTCTCTAGGAACAGTGGAGTCATTGTGAAAGCACCAAGCCCTAGCTATCTGATAAATCTAGTGGCAAAAATAATAATTATAAACAAAGACTACCTATATTTGACCTTGTGTTTTTCTGTTGTATACATGTCATCATGTATATGTTATATGTGTGTGTACTATTATCTGATGTATATTCTTTTTTCCTGTCTTTCTCTTCTTTTCTCCCTTATCAACCTGCTATTTGAGGAAAAAATAAACTCTGCAATGATATCCTTGGAGTTGTTATCCAGAATTGAGTGTGCAATACAAATGATCTCAAACTCCATTTTCCTTTATTTTTATATTTGTATTCTTTCTATAATTATAATAGTTGTATCCTTAAAATCCTGCTATAAACAAACATCAGGACTTACTCCAAAGGTATTACTATAAAATGAAGTTTGCTGCTTTGATAAAAAAATTAAACTAAGCTTTTAATGGGGGAATTTATGTTTTTGTTTCATTATCTAATCTTTGTAACATACAGAGTCAATTATAAACTGTCCTTGCTACATTTCCATCAAACTTTCTTCTTTTCTTTAGTTGCTATTTCTTTATTTTATTTTTCTTTGAGTCCTTCCCAAACTCTCCCTGCTTACATCTGGAGTTCTTATTCTTTCATCTAGTTGCAACCTTCCTTTGTGTCTGAGGATTGGTCATAACTGTCCTCCACACAAGAAATTGTTCTTCCTCTTCCTCTTGACTTCTTTCTCCTGTTTTTTTTATCCCTTGATAATTTCTATCATTTTAAACTTATTTATTAATTTTATGAGAAATAAATAGATCAGAATACCAATCCAACATTTGTAGTGCTAGGGATTTCAGGGGGGCTCTCATGCATGCAGGAATGTGTGTTACCCACCAAATCACCCTTCATGGTACAAGCATTCCACTGAAGTCAGCATTTCTGGTTTTTCTAAGAATACAAAAACAACTAATTTCTTATTCACTTGTAGCTGTTTGCTGTGCACATTCCTGTGGATTAGAGAGAAGTGGACACAGGTATTTTTCAATCCTCAGCTTTGCCTGTGACAATATGTGGGAAATGCTCTAGGTTCAAGAGTGAAGAGAGATGGTCATGATATCCAAATAACAACCACCCATTTTTTTTCATACTTCTTAGTCAATTTGGTTATCAAAATATATCACTTTTTTCTATAAAGCATATACTCATAAAGCTTTTATCTTCTATGGTTACTTGAGATTTTTCCCAGAAGAAATATAATTCCCAGTTAGGGTGACTGAGGGGCAGGCAAGAGAGAGTTAGGTACCTACATTCCCAGTGACTGCTCATTAAACAGACCACAGACTTCTTTCAACCAACATAATTTCTTTCCATTTACCAAATATAGGTCTGGGAATGACCTTTGCAAGGCTGCAGAGTAGAACTCAGAAACACTCCCCCAAATGAAGGAGAATGTATATGTGTTTGCTACATTGTATGCTGGCCTTGAGCTAATGACATTAATCCCCCAAGTGTGTTTCATTAGGTGACAGACAGGGAGCCACACTTTGGAAGGAATCACTGCTTCTCACCATCAGCCAGCTGTGGAGAGGAGTCACTCCAGGATCAGCACTGCTCTTCTCATTTGCTTTTATTCCTCTATTATCCCTGACATGTTCACTGAACTACAGACTGCATATGTTTAAAAATAATTAAACGCGCTCCAAACAAATAGGCAATGTTTCCACGATCCCTGCAACGAACGTTCTGCATGTTTTGACAGATTTTTCTGCTCGTTGGATTCATCAAGCAGCCTGGCTCTTTGCTGTCACTCCTGACAATCCAGCAGATAAACCCTTAGGGTAGGCTCACTGGCCTGAGTTCCTTGCCCTGCTCTGAACTTGAGGCACAGGAACTTTATAAAGACAGAGGACTCAAAGATTCTCTTTCTCTCTGTGTGTGTGTGTGTGTGTGTGTGTGGTGGGGGAATGAGGGATCTTGTCCAGGCTCTGGGGACATCATGATTCATTCTAAAAGGAACTTCTAGATAAAAGACTAAATGAAACAAACTAAATTTTGATTTTGATTTTGAATACTGCATTCTACTATAATAAAAGAGACTTTGATAATTATATGAGAAAACAGAAAAGCTGACACAAAGCATTAAGGCCATCTTCATCCCACTCTCTATCAAATTAGACTTTCCATACTTTTCTTGTAATCTTTAATTTTTTTATTAAAATATCATTATTAAAATATGGAGAAGAAAAAAAAGATGGAGAAGAAAGAGGACATAGAAGAAATACAACTCATAAAAATATATAATATACAGCCTGATTAAAACAAAATATGAGTAATTGGCAAGACGACAGATCTGCCAGTTGAGAAAATACTCATGCAGAAGGTCAGGGATTTGAACCCCAGCACCACTTAGGAATACCATAACAACAGGAAGGAAGTTTTAGAGATGGAGTGATATTGGGCTACCTCTCTCCACCTATTTTTTCCCTTTTCCTTCTTTCTTTTTCTTTTCTTTTTTTTTTTTTTTTTTTAAGAATGAGAGAGTTGGCTCAGGAGTGGTAGTAGTATATAAATGCAAGGCTCAGACACAATATTAAAAATGATTTATAAAAAGAAAATAAGAAAGAAAAACAGGACCAGGAAAAATACTACAGAAGAATCATACAGGACTTACATATGAGAAGATCCAGGTTCAAAAACATGTATCACATATAGCCAGAGGTGAGTAATGCTCTGATCAAACCCAAACCAAAACAGAGCAAAGCAAAATTAAAGCATGTAGTGTAAAAGAAAGTAAAGAAGAAAGAGAAAAGACCTAGGACACACACACACACACACACACACACAAAACAGCTTAAAAATAAGATAAGTCTCTATAGTGGAGATGTGAGGTTCCTGCTGTCTTAGGGTTCGAGAAGACAATGGATAGTTACTGTTATCATCACATTATTTGGTAATTGGGTTAGCTTTGAAAAGTCCCTTTGTTAGACATACAATCAATTTTTCCCCCTCTCATATTAATTAAATAGTGATTTATATTACTACAATTTAATAGGTATGTACATAAACACCATTCCCATCACCAAAAAATTGTGTCCCATCCCACCCACTCACCACCCACTCACCCACTCACCCTCCATGTCCACCCTCCCCCTCACCACAGGGTTTTTACTTTGGTGCCCTATTTTCAATTTAGTCAGATCCTGCCTTTAGTTTCCCTTTTTGATCTTCTTTCTCAACTTCTGTTGATAAGTGGGATCATCCCATACTCATCTTTATCTTTCTGACTTAGCTCACTTAACATAATTCCTTCTAGCTCTGACCAAGATGGGTCAGAGAAGTTGAGTTCATTGTTCTTAGTAGCTGCATAGTATTCCATTGTGTATATATACCACAGCTTTCTCAGCCACTCATCTGTTTTTGTTGGGCACCTGGGTTGCTTCCAGGGTTTAACTATTATGAATTGTGCTGCTATGAACATAGGAGTACACATATCTTTTTGGTTGGGTGTTATGGAACCTCACATTTCCACTATAAAGCCTAAACTTCCCCCAGTCCTGGGACCCTAGGGTAGGGCCCACTTTCCCATATGCTTCTCCCAGTTCTTATTAAATAATATTGCATCCGCTGATTGCAACCTAATCAATGCAATGAGTGCCACCCCAGCATGCTTCACTTCAGACTGTGTCCAGAGACTTCAGGTGTGGAACGACAACCCTTCACCTTCATTACTCGGGTGAAACCTTTCCTTTAATAGTATTCTCTAATTCCATCCCAGGTTGTTCACTTCCTAACAAAGTCCCAAAACCTAGATATAGACCACGTTCCAGGAGATAGAGCATATGTTCACAGAGATCCATAAACTAGGGCAAATATCTACCTGAAAGCAGTAGTACACTAGAGTTTGCAGTGAGCACCCCCCAACACTTCATCTCCACTATTCCAACCTTTGGGTCCATGATTCTTCAACAATTTGTTTGGCCTTGTATGTTAACTCTCTATTCAGCCACCAGGTTCCAGATGCTAGCATAGTGCCAACCAGACTTCCCTGGACAGACAACCCCACAAATATGTACTGGAGCTCTGCTTCCCCAGAGACCCACCCTACTAGGGAAGAAAGAGGCAGACTGGGAGTATGGATCGACCAGTCAACGCCCACATTCAGCGGAGAAGCAATTACAGAAGCCAGACCTCCCACCTTCTGCAACCCACAACCACCCTGGGTCCATGCTCCCATAGGGATAAAGAATGGGAAAGCTATTGGGGAGGGGATGGGATATGGAGATTGGGTAGCAGGAATTGTGTGGAGTTGTACCTGCCCCCCATCCTATGATTTTGTTAATTTCTCCTTTCTTAAATAAATTAATTTAAAAAAATAAGAAAAGTCTAATTACTTTTCTTAGGGTCTTCCTCAAACAAAGGATACATTATGACATAATCAACAATGTATTCAATATTATTCATAGAGGAATAGATTGACAGATAAATGGGTGTTTTATCTCCATTTAGGTTTATAGAATCATGTAAAAACACAACTATTCCAGAAGAATTCAGTGGATTATTAAGTAGATATGTATATCAAATCATCAGGAAGTAATCAACACAAAATAAATAGCACACTAATCTGGCTTAATCTAAGAATAGCTTTAAGAGAAACCATGGGGACATATATACTCTATGTCCTTTAGGTAATATACTTCACTGAAATTTGAATCAATATTGACAATGACTGATAGACAGTAACATTTATGCACTGACTTCTATAGCAGTCAGCTGTGCTCAGAGAAACCCTACTTTCATATGACTCTTATGGAGCCAAGAAGAATTTGCAGGAAAGTTCAAGTTCCTCCTCAAAGAGTTTTCTTTTTCTTTTCCATTGGTTTTTGTGTGACCTCTAAGCTAGGGCTTTGACTTTTTTTTCAAATGGTTGAGGGAAAATCAAATGAAAAACATGACTTGTGACACATGGTGATTATTTGAAATTCAGTTTCATTACCCACAAATAAAATGTTAATGGAAACCAGTTACACTCATTCACTTGCATAGTGTCTATGACTGCTTTCATAACACAGTGAGGAGTTCAACACCTGGCTCTTCAAAGAAGACATCAGTCAATTCCTGTCCTTCACC
Source organism: Erinaceus europaeus (assembly GCF_950295315.1). Taxonomy (NCBI): domain Eukaryota; kingdom Metazoa; phylum Chordata; class Mammalia; order Eulipotyphla; family Erinaceidae; genus Erinaceus; species Erinaceus europaeus. The sequence goes on from NC_080171.1 coordinate 48,503,693, forward strand.
ATACACAGTAAAACATAACTACAATATTTGCAACATTTTTTCTTGATGAATAAAGTAAAACAGTTTCAAAAATTTATCTAATTTTTAGAGAGTTATTTGGTAATACATACCAAATAATATAAAGTATGCCTGTCTTCTTACTCAGAAAAGTTCACAATTAAGGACTTTATGCAGTAACACCAAAAGTGACTGCATAAATTATGATGCTTTTAAATAATTACAATATCAGTCTTTAAAGGTAATTAGATTATCTGGTTGGTGGAGTACTTGGCTGAGTGCATATATTAGCATGAGCAAGAACCCAGGTTCAAGCCCTTAGTCCTCACCTGCAGGGGGCAAGCTTCATGAGTGGTGAAACAATACTGCATGCTTCTCCCTTTTTCTTCTCCCTTTGTATCTCCCTTTACCCTCTTAAATTCTCTCTGCCCAATAAAATCTAGCAAAATGAAATAAAATACATACCAACAAAAGGTGATCAGATAATTATAACCAGAAAAGAAATTGTTGACAGTATTCTCTGCCTACCAGCACAAACTTCTTAGGAAGAATTCTTTGTTTTAGGGGGAGAGATGAGTCTAGAGCTTGGGAAAAAGCTGATAAACTGTGGGCCAAGAATTATTGAATTCTATTACATTTTATGGGGTAGTGCTCTTGGAAGAAGGAAATGGAACTGAAAGATGTGGGGAGGAAAAGTGTGGGATTGGCCAGTGTATGGGTTTTCTAAGGCTTCCATAACAAAGCACCACAAATTAGGTAAACCAAAATAACAGAATTTATTGTCATACATGTCTGATGACCAGTAATTCAAATTTAAGGAGCTTTAAAGGCCATGACCTCTTTGAAGATTCTAGAGAAGGTTCTGTTCTAAGAATTTCTCCTCTACTTGTAGCTGTCTTCTGCCTATGAGTCTTCATATATTTTTCCCTCTCTATCCACATTTTTCTTTTTATAACCACACCAGTCACATAAGATTAGAGCCAGACCCAATAATCTTATTTTAACTTTGTTACTTTTGTAAGGAGCTAATTTCCAAAAAAGGTCACGTGCCAAAGCAATGGATTCTAAATTTAAAAAGCTGAAAGGTCGGGGCAGAGCCAAGATGGCAACTTGGAAGCAGCTGCTGGCATGAGCTCTGACAACAACTGCTGGAAAAGGTAGAGATACGTAGCCTTCAGCAGGATGGTGAATAGGGGTCCTAAGGGTAACACCAAGGAGGTGACTATAGCACAATTTGGGTTAGAAAACAGAGAAAAAAGAAAGGAAATTTTCTGATTATTTCCAAAGCGCACCCCTTTCCCCTCCCCAATAACCAGACCTCAGGGCCTGAAGAGCTGCTGCTAGCAGGCTCCCCACTGAGCTTTTTTCTTTACCAAGATTCCTAACTCACCAGGGGTGTCATTCCAACCCTTTTCCTTTCTGAGAGCCAATCTGGAGTCATCCAAGCTGCAGGCTGACTGTTAGGGTTTTTTTGTTTGTTTGTTTTTGTTTTTTACTCTGTTCTATTTTATTATTACTATTATATATACATGTGTCCCTTCCCCCCCTCCTTCAGGTTGACCAAAATCAACTCTTAGTGTATTTTCCATTGATAGGTAACTGGGTGTCCTATCCACTAGGAGAAGAACTTGTTTCACTCTACCTACCTCCTCTATGCACTCTCCCCCTTCTCCCTCTTCCTAGCTAATTAAAAAAAAAAAAAAAAACCTCTTTCCTTTCACTGCTCTTTTTTTTCTTTTATTTTTTTGTTTCTTTTTGTTCTCATTCTTGTCTTCCTTTCTTCCTTTCTCCTTCTTAGGCTTTCTAAATTCACTGATACTCATTTGTGAATTACTTGGGGGAAGAAATCTGACACAGAGTGGACTCTCTTTGTGTGTTTCTCTTCTCTACTTCCCTTTCTACTCTTACTACCCCTAGAATTTACAGTGGACAGTAGATTTGCATAATTGTCTATTCTTGCTATCCCTTTTTTCCTTACTCTTCCTTTTTCATTTGGATTTGGTTGCTATTTTTTCTTGGACTGGAAGCATTGTCTGGCTAACTGGTATTGGTTAAACTGTGTCAATTCTTACTTCAGTTACTATTATAATTTCCAAGGTTGGTGATTGCACTTGTCATAAAGGTGTTTAGTATAGCATGGCTTATACTCGAAACACAACAACTGAAGAACAACAAGATAAAAATAAAAAATACATCAATAAAAAAATGGTTAAACCAAGAGAAAATAACACTGCTACTACAGTGAATGAAGACAAGAACCATGAAGAAACTACAAATCAGTCAGAGGTAACCATAGATAAGAAAATTATGCAAGCAATAAAAAATTTAATAATCACAGAAATGAAGACAACTATGGAGGAAAGGGCTAGCAGAATCAGGGAAACAACAGATGAGACCCTCAAGGAAAATACTAGCTACCTAGAGGTAAGTAGAGAACTGAAAGCTGAAATAGCTGAACTGAAGAAAGAAGCTGAGGGAAGTTTCCAGAAAGCAGAATAACATAAGCAGAAAACAGAATTAGCTAGACAGAGGATGAGCTAGAGAAAACTAATAAAGAGGTGAAAGAGCTCAAAGAGAGATTGAAAGACACTGAAAACAACAACAGAGACATATGGGATGATCTCAAAAGAAGTAAAATTCGAATAATTGGCCTGCCAGAGGAAGAAAGAGAGGAAGGGGAAGCAAACATTCTAGAGGAAATTATAGAAGAAAACTTCCCAGATCTAAACAACAAAAAGGACATTAAGATTCAGGAGGCCCAAAGAGTCCCAAACAGAACCAAACCAGAACTGAAGACACCAAGAGACATCATAGTTACAATGAAAAGAAGTAAGGATAAAGAAAGGATCCTAAAGGCTGCAAGAGAAAAACAAAAAGTCACATACAGGGGAAAACCCATAAGACTATCATAAGACTTCTCCACTCAAACTGTAAAAGCCAGAAGAGAATGGCAGGATATCCATCAAGCCTTGAATGAAAAAGGGTTTCAACAAAGGTTAGTATATCCTGCAAGACTTTCATTCAAACTAGATGGAGGGATCAAAACCTTCTTAGACAGACAACAGTTAAAGGATGCAACCATCACCAAGCCTGCCCTGAATGAGGTTCTAAAAGATTTCTTATAAACAAGGACATCACTATAAAACCTACAATATATCAGAGCAAATAAAAAAATGTTGAATAATGGCACTATAATATATTAAATCCATAACATCAATAAATGTCAGTGGCTTAAACTCATCCATCAAAAGGCTCATAATCCGAGTATGGATCAGTAAGCACAACCCAACCATAGGCTGCTTGCAAGAATTCCATCTGACCCAACAAGATAAACACAGACTTAAAGTGAAAGGATGGAAAACTATCATACAGGCTAATGGACCACAAAAAAAAGGGCATGAACAGCCATTCTCATCTCTGACACAATGAATTTTAAAATAAATAAAGTAATAAAAGATAGGCAAGCCCATTACATAATGATTAGAGGATCAATTAGCCAAGATGACTTAACAATTATTAACATCTATGCACCCACTGAGGGACCATCTAAATACATCAAACACCTACTGAAAGAACTACAAAAATACATCTATAGTAATACAATAATAGTGGGAGACTTTAACACCCCACTCTCACACTTAGATCAACGAAGCAGAGTATCAGCAAAGAAACAAGAGAGTTAAATGAAGAGATGGACAGACTAGACCTCCTGGACATTTTCAGAGCTCTTCACCCCAAAAAACAGTAATACACATTCTTTTCAAATCCACACAACACATACTCAAGAATAGATGACGTGTTAGGCCACAAGGACAGCATCAACAAATTCAAGAGCATTGAAATCATCCCAAGTATCTTCCCAGACTACAGTGGAGTAAAGCTAACATTTAACAATAAACAGAAAATTATTAAAAGATACAGAATTTGGAAATTACACAACATACTGCTTAAGAACCACTGGGTCAGAGAGACACTCCAGCAAGAAATTCAAATGTTCCTGGAAACAAATGAAAATGAAGACACAAACTATCAAAATATTTGGGACAGGGGACGGGCAGTGGCGCAGTGGGTTAAGTGCACGTGGTGCAAAGTGCAAGGACCAGCGTAAGGATCCCGGTTCGAACCCCCAGCTCCCCACCTGCAAGGGAGTCGCTTCACAGGTGGTGAAGCAGGTCTGAAGGTGTCTATCTTTCTCTCCCCCTCTCTGTCTTCCCCTCGTTTCTCCATTTCGCTCTGTCCTATCCAACAATGAACAACATCAAAAATGGTAATAATAATAACTACAACAACAATAAGGGCAACAAAAGGGGAAAAAAATGGCCTCCGGGAGTGGTGGATTCATGGTGCAGGCACCGAGTCCAGCAATAGCCTTCGAGGAAAAAAAAAAAAATATATATATATATATATATATATATATAATACAAAATAAAAATATATATTTGGGACACAGCTAAAGCAGTATTGAGAGGGAAACTCATAGCCATACAACCACATATTAAACAACAAGAAAAAGCTCAAATAAACGACCTTACTGCACACCTTAAGGACTTAGAGGAAGAGGAACAAAGGAACTCTAAAGCAACCAGAAGGATGTAAATCACTAAAATTAGAACAGAAAAAAACAACATCAAAAATAAGATAACCATACAAAAGATCAATGAAGCCAAATGTTGGTTCTTTGAAAAATTAAACAAGACTGACAAACCCCTAGCCAGACTCACTAAAAAAAAAAGGAAGAATACTCAAATAAATAAAATTGTAAACAATAGAGGAGATATCACAACTGACACCACAGAAATCTAGAAAATCATGCTAAATTTCTATGAACACCACCAAGCTAGAAAATCTGGAAGAAAAGGAAGAATTCCTAGAAACATATGCCCTTCCTAAACTGAACCAAGAAGAAATATAAAACCTAAATACACCAATCACAGACAAAGAAATTGAAACAGTTATTAAGAATCTCCCCAACTACAAAAGTCCTGGACCAGATGGCTTCACAGATGAATTCTACAAAACCTTCAGGAAACAGTTAATACCCATATATCTAAAGCTTTTCCAAAAGATCAAAGAAACAGAAAGACTCCCTTCCACCATCCATGAAGCCAACATCACCCTGATAACAAAAGCAGATAGGGACAGAACAAAAAAGGAAAACTACAGACCAATATGTCTGATGAACATAGATGCCAAAATATTAAACAAGATATTGGCCAACCGGATACAGCAGTATATCAAAAACATTGTTCATCATGACCAAGTGGGATTTATCCCAGGAATGCAAGGCTGGTTCACCATACTGAAGTCAATCAATGTCATTCACCACATCAATAAAAGCAAAACCAAAAGCCACATGATTATCTCAATGGATGCAGAGAAAGCCTTTGACAAAATCCAACACCCATTCATGCTCAAAACTCTTCAAAAAATAGGAATAAATGGGAAATTCCTCAAGATAGTGGAATCCATATATATCAAACCTACAGCCAACATCAAACTCAATGGACAGAAGCTGAAAGCATTCACGCTCAGATTGGGGACTAAACAGGACTGTCCACTATCACCATTACTCTACAACATAGTATTGGAAGTTCTTGCCATAGCAATCAGGCAAGAGGAAGAAACCAAAGGAATACAGATTGGAAAGGAAGAAGTCAAGCTCTCCCTATTTGCAGATGATATGATAGTATACATAGAAAAACCTAAAGACTCCAGCAGAAAACTACTGGAAGTTATTAGGCAATATACCAAGGTGTCAGGCTACAAAATCAATGTATAAAAATCAGTGGCATTTCTTTATGCAAACACTAAAACTGAAGAAGACATGCAGAAATCATTCCCATTCACTGTTGCAGCAAAATCAGTTAAATACCTAAGAATAAAGCTGACCAAAGAAGTGAAAGACTTTTATACTGAAAACTATGAGTCACTATTCAAGGAAATAGAAACTGATACCAAGAAATGGAAAGATATCCCATGATCATGGATTGGAAGAATAAATAGAATCAAAATGAATATTCTGCCCAGAGCCATATACAAATCTAATGTGATACCCATCAAAATTCCACCAAGTTTCTTTAAAGAATAGAAAAAAAAAAACTACAATCATTTATCTGGAACCAGGAAACACCTAGAATTGCCAAAACAATTGAGGAAAAGAAACAGAAATGGAGGCATCACACTCCCAGATCTCAAACTATATTATAAGACCATCATCATCAATACAGCCTGCTACTGGAACAAAAATAGGCACACAGATGAGTGGAACAGAATTGAAAGCCCAGAACTCAATCCCCACACCTATGGTCATCTAATCTTTGACAAGGGGGGCCAAAGTATTAAATGGAAAAAGGAGGCTCTCTTCAATGAATGGTGCTGGGAAAAATGGGTTGAAACATTGAGAAGAATGAAATTGAACCACCTTATCTCACTAGAAACAAAAATCCACTCCAAATGGATCAAGGACCTAAATGTTAGACCAGAAACTATCAAATACTTAGAGGAAAACATTGGTGGAACACTTTCCCACCTAAACCTCAAGGACATCTTTAATGAAACAAACCCAATTGCAAGGAACACTATAGCAGAAACAAACCAATGGGACTACATCAAATTGAAAAGCTTCTGCATAGCCAAAAAAAAAAAAAAAAAACTATCACACAAACAAAGAGACCCCTCACAGAATGGGAGAAGATCTTCACATGCCATACATCAGACAAGAAACTAATCACCAAAATATAGAAAGAGCTCAGCAAACTTAGCACCAAAAAAGCAAATGACCCCATCCAAAAATGGGCAGAGGATATGAACAAAACATTCACTTCAGAGGAGATCCAAAAGGTTAACAAACATATGAAAAACTGCTCCAGGTAATTGATTGTAAGAAAAATTCAAATAAAGACAGCACTGAGATACCACCTCATCCCTGTGAGAATGGCATACATCAAAAAGGACAGCAGCAACAAATGCTGGAAAGGGTATGGGGACAGAGGAACCCTTCTGCACTGCTGGTGAGAATGTAAATTGGTCCAGCCTCTGTGGAGAGCAGTCTGGAGAACTCACACAAGGCTACACATGGACCTTCCATACGACCCAGTAATTCCTCTCCTGGGGATATACCCCATGGACTCCATAACACCCAACCAAAAAGATATGTATACACCTATGTTCATATCAGTACAATTCATAATAGCTAAAACCTGGAAGCAAACCATGTGCCCAACAACAGATGAGTGGCTGAGAAAGCTGTGGTATATATACACAATGGAATACTATGCAGATATTAAGAACAATGAACCCACATTCTTTGACCCTTCTTGGATGGAGCTAGAAGGAATTCTATTAAGTGAACTAAGTCAGAAAGATAAAGATGAGTATGGGATGATCCCACTCATCAACAGAAGTTGAGAAAGAAGAACACAAAGGGAAACTAAAAGAAGGATCTGACTAAATCTAGAGTAAGGCACTAAAGTAAAAACCCTGTGGTGAGGGGGAGGGTGTACATTCGGCTTCCCGGGGCAGCGGGGTGGGTGGGAAGGGACACAGTCTTTTGGTGGTGGGAATGGTGTCTATGTACACTCCTATTAAATTGTAGTTATATAAATCACTATTTAATTAATATGAGAGGGGGAAAATTGATTGTATGTATTGAGCTTTTTAAAACACAGACTGAGTCTTTTTAATAGATAGGCTGAGTCTTTCATATGTTGACTCTCTCAAAAGCCTAGACCAGGGAGAACAGAAGCAACCGGTGGCACAGCTATATACAAGATGTTGGGTATTGTACAGCAAATCATAACAGAGGGACTTTTCAAAGTTAGCCCAATTACCAAATATTGAGATGATAACAATAACTATCCATTGTCCTCTTGAGCCCTAAGACAGTAGGAACCTCACATTTCCACTATACAGCCTATATTTCCTTCAGTCCTGGAACCTCTAGGGTGGGGCGCTCTTTCCTGCATGCTTCTCTCAATTCATACCAAATAATATTGCATCTGCAGATCCCAACCTAATCAACACAATAAGTACCAACTCAGCATGCTTCACTTCAGACTATGTCCAGAGACTTCAGGTGTGGAATGACAACACTTCACCTTCATTACTCGGGTGAAACCTTTCCTTTAATAGTATTCTCTAATTCCATTCCAGGAGGTTCACTTCCTAACAAAGCCCCAAAACCTAGATATAGACCAGGTCCCATGAGATAGAGCATATGTTCACATGTATCCATAAACTAGGGCAAAATATATACTTGAAAGCAAAAGTACACAATAGTCTGCAGTGAGTACCCCCCAACACTTCATCTGCACTATTCCAGCCTTTGGGTCCATAATTGTTCAACAATTTGTTTGGCTTTGTGTGTTAACTCTCTTTTCAGCCACCAGGTTCCAGATGCTAGCATAATGCCAACCAGACTTCCCTGGACAGACAACCCCACAAATATGTCCTGGAGCTCTGCTTCCCCAGAGACCCACCCTACTAGGGAAAGAGAGAGGCAGGCTAGGAGTATGGGTCGACCAGTCAACGCCCACATTCAGCGGGGAAGCAATTACAGAAGGCAGACCTTCCACTTTCGCACCCCACAATGACCTTGGGTCCATACTCCAAGAGGGATAAAGAATAGGAAAGCTATCAGGGGAGGGGATGGAATATAGAGATCTGGTAGTGGGAATTGTGTGGAGTTGTACCCCTCCTATCCCATGGTTTTTTTAATGTCTCCTTTTTAAAATAAAAAAAAAAAAGCTGAAAGGTCACTTGAGAGGGGAGGGGCACAATTCAATAAGCAAGAGCAATTAAAAAAAATAAAATCAAAGCTGGGCAGCAGAAATAGTAGTTTACACAATAGACTTTTTATGCATGAGTCCTGGAAGTCTTAGGTTCAATCCCCAATAAGCAGTATTCTTTAAAAAAAAAATCAATGCAAGTTGGAGTTTGGAAAGATAAAGTCAATGTTTCTTGGATACTACTAAGAGAATATTCCTGAAGCAAATAATGTTTGAACACAGTGTTGAACTGTTCTGCTTTGTATCATGCAAAGAAAAGCCTATCTATATATACCCCCTTTTTCTTTTCTTTATCCTTTCTTTTCTTAAAAATGTATATATTTATTTAGAGAGTTAGAAAGAATTAAATTTGGAGAGTGAGAGACAACTGGAGCATTGTTCCAGCATATGTGGTATCAGGGATGGAACCCAAGGCCTCATGTACGAATCCTGCACTTTACTGAGGACTCACTCTCCAGATGCAATTTTTAATGATATTGATTGATTGATTGAGAGTGAGAGTGCTGACTTTTCCTTTTTTTTTTCTTTTTTTGCCTCCAGTGCTATTGCTGGGGCTAGGTGACTGCACTACAACACTACAAATCCACTACTCCTGGAGAACTTTTTTTTTTCCCTTGTTCACTATCATTGCTATTTTTATTGATGTTGTTTTTGGATAGGACAGAGAGAAATTGAAAGAGGAGAGGGGAAGATAGAGGGTGGGAAAGATAAACACCTGTAGACCTGTTTCACCGCTTGTGAAGTGACCCCCCTGCAGGTGGGGGTTTGGGGCTCTAACCAGGATCTTTACTCCAGTCCTTACGCTTTGCACGTGTGTGCTTAATCCACTGTGCTACCTCCCTGCCCTCCTGGCTTTTACTTTAAGAGGAAATATATGTTCTTGGTATAATGGCTAAAAAAAAATCCCAAAACGTAATATATTGAAAATGAAGCCTTTAATGAGTGCTTCTTAGCCACTTTCACAGGTAAACCACCTGTTACTAAATTCTTGCACATCAAAAGTATATGCTGTACATATATGGGTATATAATGCATGTCTTCTGGTGTTATAACATAATAGTTTTCTATATGGTTTCCCTTTTTTTTTAATCACTCAAACATACATTTCTAGAACCACTCCACATATTTCATATGGAATTGCCTTGTTCATTTAAATAATTGCACAGTATGGATGTTCTTCAATGTATTTAGCCAGGCCTTTATTGAATAACATGTAGGTGATTTTCATTCTTTTTTCCATTATAAGCAATGTCAACATTATTATTTTCTGCTAATATAATGTTTAGCTACTTGTAAAGTTCTCAGTACACTCAGTATAACTCCTGTATCCCAAGGCATATGGATTTCAATTTTTGGTAAATATTGTAAATCCTTTCCATAAAGTTTGTACAAAATTGCGTTCCCACCTGCAACATATAATAGTGCCTTCAACATATAATACATTCTTCAACACAGTATGTTATCAAACATTTTGATTTTCACCAATATGTAAGATAAAAATTTTACTGTAGCTTTAATTTTCATTTTAAATGTATGAATAGATCAGTATTTTCTATGTGGGTCACATGGATTTATATTTTGCCCTTTGTTTTACAACTGTGTTGTTGGTTCTGTTTTTATTTTTTGATAGTAGTTTTACGACTATACTATAATCGTTTGAGCCCCCTGCTCCCCAACTGCAGGGGAGTCACTTCTCAGGTGGTGAAACAGGTCTGCAAGTGTCTATCTTTCTCTCCCCCTCTCTGTCTTCCCCTCCTCTCTCCATTTCTCTCTGTCCTATCCAACAAAGATGACATCAAAAGTAATAACTACAACATAAAAAACAACAAGGGCAACAAAAGGAAATAAATAAATATAAAAAATACTAAACTACTATCATTCCAGTATTATAATACAGATATTGTGAAGAGGGACATACAGCTAAAGTATATGCAATCTAGTTTAAATTGATTCCTATTTGTGGGTTCAATGGGCATTGGAAGAGCAGTCAGTTTTGCAAAGAATCTCCTTATTTTTTTATTTTTTATATTTATTCATTCCCTTTTGTTGCCCTTGTTTTATTGCTGTAGTTATCATTGTTGTTGATGATGTTGTCGTTGTTGGAAAGGACAGAGAGAAATGGAAAGAGGAGGGGAAGAAAGAGAGGGGGAGAGAAAGACACCTGCAGACCTGCTTTACTGCCTGTGAAGCAACTCCCCTGCAGGTGGGGATCCGGGAGCTTGAACCGGGATCCTTAAGCCGGTCCTGCGCTTTGTGCCACCTGCGCTTATCCCGCCGCGCTACCTCCCAAGTTCCAAGAATCTTATTTCTAATAGACTTATCTAAAATATAGAAAAAGGAAAAAAATTATCAGTATTTATAAAAGTGTTTTTCTGCAGTCACTTGATCCTTGTGTAAACTACCACTTAGTAAAGCTTAAGTTTAAACTTAAATGTAAAACGTAAGATAGTGATATAATATCTTAGATCTAAGGCTGCTAAGATTTGGATGAGAAAATAAAAGTGTGTTCTTCAGTAGAAATAGATCTACCCTATGGCTCAGCAATTCCTTTCCTGGGGATATACCCAAAGGAAGCAAATATACTCCAAATAGATGTATGTATTCCTATGCTCAGATAAGCACAATTAGTAACAGCCCAAACCTGAAAGCATCCTACACACCCAACAACAAATGAGTGGCTAAGTAAGTTGTCAAATATACACAATGGAATAGTACTCAGTGGTTGTGACCACAAATACTTACAGAACTAAATGTGTAGGGTAAGACCCAAAGTGGATATTTGTACAACCTGGTCTAGTGGACAACTACTGCCCTGAAGATAGCAGTTGTTGCATGCAGGATAATAGACCCAGGTGGTCAAATCACTTTATTTCTAAGAGAAACAAAAAGATACAGATTTTAATTTTCTCCATTTGAAATTTTTAGAAACAATTTTATATTTTAATGAATACTCTAAGAGACCAAACAAAAAAAAGTATTTGGAAGATGTGTTTAAGGGGAACCTGTTGAGAATGTTCAGTCCTTTAAATTGTATTTGATGGTGGTAGGGTGGTGTGTCAAAGGAGGAGGGCAGATGGGTCTTTTCTTTTCTTCTTATCTATTTAATTAAGTCACTTATCTTGACAGTTTAGAAAGGATCTTACACTTCCTGACTGTTCCCTTAAGTCCTCCATAGACTCCAAGTCTTCGAGAGGGATACTTTCTTTATTGCCTTTGATATGAACTCAGGTGGCAAGTAGAAATTTTCTAGTGCCAGTGACATAGCCCACTTGGATAATATGCTGTTTTGCCATGTGATTGTCTCATCTTTGAGTCTGGCCACCACCTCATTGAAGGAAACTTTAGCATCATGACTTCTTTTTCTCTCTCTCTTTCCCTCTGTCTCACTCTTTCTAGCTGAAAATAAAATAAAAGAGTAAAAAGAAGAAAAGAAGAGAAAAGGAAAGAGAAGAAAACAAAAGAAAAGAAAAGAAAGAAGAGAAAAGAAAAAAGAAAAGAAAAGTCATGTGGTCCTGGAGGTGGTGCAGTGATAAAGCTTTGGACTCTCAAGTATGAGGTCCCGAGTTCGATCCCTGGCAGCACATGTGTCAAGAGTAATGTCTGGTTCTTTCTCTCTCCTCCTATCTTTCTCATAAATAAATAAAATATTTTTTAAAAAAAGAAATAAGAAAAGAAAAGTCATTCTGGAGCAGACCTTGGGGATTTATGACATGTTTATGTACTTGCTATAATTTATGTCTCTATTGAAGTCAGCATTAGAGTGAAAAGAGATAGACACTATCACAAGGGCAGCTACAACTAAATCCTCTTCAGAAGACAGACGAAGTTGCTGCCATAGTTACCAAATTACCGGATTGGTAAGGATTATGGCAGAAATTTATCAGATTTCCTTTTTCTGTTTTGTCTTGTTTTTTATGTTGTAGTTATTATTGTTAATGTCATCTTTGTTGGACAGGACAGAGAGAAATGGAGAGAGGAGGGGAAGACAGAGAGGGAGAGAGAAAGATAGACACTTGCAGACCTGTTTCACCACCTGAGAAGTGACTCTCCTGCAGGTGGGGAGCTGGGGGCCTGGCTAAATACATTGAAAAACATCCTTACTGTGCAATTAAATTACTTGAGCTATGGATTTTTATTTAAAGAAAATAAAAAGGTCAAGAATGATTAAAAATTATGAAATACATATGCTGTTCATGTAAATTTTATTATCTAAATAACATGTGAATGTAATGGTTCCAAGACATAATTTTGAATGATTTGGAGTTTTTGTGTTATCACTGAAGCTTAAAGCTAAATTTGGCTATATAAAATAGTGTTATTAATTACAGAGAATTCTTTATTTTTATTTTTTGTCATTGACAGGGCTTCATCACTCCAGAGAGACATTTTTAGGTAGAACATCAAAGCTAGAGACATAAAGAGAGGATGAAGAATTCTACCACACAAAAGGTTCCCCACTGTATTGGGGGTCAAACATGAAGCTGGGTCAGGAGCATAAGAAAGCAGATACCCCTCAGGTGAGGTATATGTCTGGTCCTTACACATCACTTTCTGTGTACCAATATACATTCATATTTAATATTCATAATAATATAATTCATAAATAATATTTATAATAAATTTATATCTTAGTTCGTTGGGACTGCAACAACAGAATACTACAAAAAAAGTGATGTATACACGAATTTTTATTTTTCAGAGTTTTGTAGGCAAAGCTTAAAATAAAGGTGCCAGCATGTTTATGTTCTGCAGACTGCCCTTTTGATGGTTTACAAATAGCAGTTCCTTACAGTATTTTCAGTAGAAAAATTTATCGAATTATGTGGGACCCCTTTTATAGAACATTTATCCTCTCTTCATGAAGATTCCACCCTCATAGACTAATCACATCTCAGGCACACTGTCTAATAATGTCACATAGACATTAGAACTCCAACATATGAATAGGGGGAGACATAAGCACTCACACTATAGCAAACAAGTTCTGCTAATATTTCTGCTTTAGGAGCAACTTTAGGAGGCAAAGAATGGTTGAACAACCTATTCAAAGTTCATAGTAAGTAATAGAAATAGGAATTAAACTTAAGTAGTTGAGTGTCTAGAGTCCTTTATTACAGTGTATCATTTAATACTTTTTTTTTTTTGCAAAACTAATCCCTCATTCAGATATGGTGATGGGGAAAGATGAAAGATGTGAACATTACACTTTAGAAATATATGAAATATCACTTAAGACTTCAAATTGGTAATTAGACTGAATTTTAACAGTGGGCTCAAACTGTTAATACATTTCTAATAATGACTTGGTCTTTGAAATATTAAATCTCCTAAAAACTTAGACCAGGGATTACAGAAGCAACTGGTTGCATTACTTTATACGATACAGCTATATATAAATAGCATAAAAGGACATAAATTATGGTGAGGTCATGTATAATACAGAAAATGATAACAAAGGGATCTTCAAAGTTAACACAACTGCCAAATAATTTGCTTATAGAAATAACTATCTATTGCATTCTTAAATCCTAAGACAGGGGAGTCAAGCAGTACCACAGAGGGTTAAGTGCAGGTGGCACAAAGCACAAGGACCAGCATAAGGATGCCTGTTCCAGCCCCCACCTCCCCACCTGCAAGGGAGTCACTTCACTGGCGGTGAAGCAGGTCTGCAGGTGTCTATGTTTCTCTTCCCCTCTCTGTCTTCCCCTCCTCTTTCCATTTCTCTCTGTCCTATCCAACAATGACAACATCAACAACAGCAATAATAACTACAACAATAAAACAACAAGGGCAACAAAAGGGAATAAATTAAGAAATATTTTTTTAAAATCCTAAGACAGCATGAACCTTCCTTTTTCTCTATAAAGCCCATACATCTCCCAGTCCTGAGGCTTCTAGGGTAGGACTTACCTTCCTGCATGCTTATCTCAATTTATACCAACTAATACTTCATCTGCTGATCCCAACCTAATCAATGCAACCAGTACCACATCAGCATGCTTCACTTCAGATTGTGTACAGAGACTTTAGGCCTGGAAAGTCAACCCTTCAGCTTCATTACTCTGGTGAAACCTTTCCTAGCTCATAGGACTCCTCAATTCCATTTCAGGTGGCACACTTCTTCACAAAACCTCAAAACCTAGATATAGACCAGGGCCCATGAGATAGGGCATATGTACATGTATCCATAAGTTAGGGGAAAATATATACCTTAAAGCAAAAGTGCACAATAATTTGTAGTGAGCCAATAAATGTAGCAAGCAAGTAGAAAGACTTAAAAAGACACCTTCAAGTACCTAATGAAAAAGTTTCTACTTAAACCTAGATACCCTCCTCCCCTACCTTCTATTACACATCCCTCAATCACTGCAAAGCTAACCGTGTCAGACAAAGTAAGGACTACAAAAGCTGAATGATGACTCTTTAGTCATTACCAGGTTACCAGGCTATCCCATCACCTGGGGCCCTAGTCAGGGAGTCCTGGGGTTCCCACACAGACATGATGGGCCTAGACCTCTAACAAATCCCTCTCGCCACTGTCACTGTCATCTCCATCAGGAACAACATAACGGACCCCTTTGTGGGCCCCTATAGGACCTTGCCCTCAATGTGGATCAACAGTCATAGGGAATTAAAAGGGAGGTTGGACAACATACTCTACCTACTATCCAAGGAAGATGGATCCTGAAATTAGTGCAGCCTGGAATGTTCCTAGCCCTGACCACAGAATGTGAGCTCAGACCTACAGAGATGAAGGGGTTACATAAGTTCCTGTGCTGAATATGGGCCCCACTTCAAATCGAAGGGGTTTACAGATAAAAATATTTATATACTTTCGGGTTTCAGGTGGTAGCACAGTAGGTTAAGCACACATGGTGCAAAGCTCAACGACCTGCGCAAGGATCCTGGTTTGAGCCCCCAGCTCTCCAGCTGTGGGGGGGGGGGGCTTACTTCACAAGCAGTGAAATAGGTCTGCAGATGTCTATCTTTCTTTTCCCCTCTTTTTAATTTAATTTTATTTATAAAAAGGAAACACTGACAAAACCACAGGATAAGAGGGGTACAAATCCACATAATTCCCACCACCAGAACTCCATATCCCATCCCCTCCCTTGATAGCTTTCCAATTCTTTAACAGTCTGGAAGTATGGACCCAAGATCATTGTGGTATGCAGTAGGTGGAAGGTCTGGCTTCTGTAATTGCTTCCCCACTGAATATGTGCATTCACAGGTTGATCCATATTCCCAGCCTGCCTCTCTCTTTCCCTAGTGGGGTGGGGTTCTGGGGAATCTGGAGCTCCAGGACACATTGGTGGGGTTATCTGTCCAGGGAAGTCTATTCGGCATCATGCTAGCATCTGGAACCTGGTGGCTGAAAAGAGAGTTAACATATAAAGCTAAACAAATTGTTAACTAATCATGAACCTAAAGGCTGGAATAGTGCAGATGAAGAGTTGGGGGGTCTCTGTTTTGTAGATAGGTAGTAGTCATATTTTAATTATATTCCAAAGGGCCTGTGGCTATACTAGATTTTTTTTTTCCCCTGAGCCTGAAATCTTATATGCAGGTCGATCCAAGTTATTGTCTGGGGAGACAATGTCATGGCTAGAAAAAGGACCAGAAAGCTGGATCAGGGAAGAGAGTAGCTCCCAAATATTGGAAAGGTGTATAAATATTGTTGATTGTAGCCCCATCAATCTGATCTGATCTGGGGCCCATATTAGCCTAGGAGCCTATGTGACCTATGCATCCCTATAGATCTGAGCTCACGTTATGTGGTTATGAGTAGGAATGTTCCAAGCTGCCCCAATATCAGGACCCATCTTCCTCAGGTGTAGCATAGAGTATGTTGTCCAGCCTCCCTTTGGAGGATGGAACATTCTCTACTGTTGTTGATCCAAGTTGAGGGCAAGGTCCTATTCTCTTCCCCTCTTTGTCTCCCCTCCCCTCTCAATTTCTCTCTGTCCTATCAAACAACATCAATGGCAACAATAACAATAATGAAAACAACAAGGCAACAGAATGGGAAAAAATGACTTCCAGGAGCAGTGGATTTGTAGTGCAGCCACCGAACCCCAGCAGTAACCCTGGAGGCAAAAAAAAGAGTAAAAAATTAAAAAATAAAAATATTTATATACTTTCCCCATATTTGGGAGCTACTCTCTTCCCTAATCCAGCTTTCCAGTCTTTGTTCCAACCATGACATCATCTTCCCAGACAATAACTTGGGTCCACCTTCATATCAGATGTCAGGCTCAGGCAAAAACTTGTAATATCATGGACCCCTTGGAATATACCTAAAATAGACCTAAGAGATTTTTCCAAAACGAAAACCTCAAATCTCCATCTGCAATATTCTTGCCTTTAGGTTCATGATTAGTCATCAATTTATTTTGCTTTATATCTTAAATCTTTTTCAGCCACCAGGTTCCAGATGCTACCATGATGCCAACCGGACTTTCCTGGGAAGACAACCCCACCAATGTGTCCTGGAGCCTCACCTCCCCAGATCCCTGCCCCACTAGGGAAAGAGAGAGAGAGGCTGGGACTATGGATCAACCTGCCAATAGCTATGCTCAATGGGGAAACAATTACAGAAGCCAGACCTTACACCTTCTGTACCCCATAATGAAGCTGGGTCCATATTCCCAGAGGGATAAAGAATGAATAGGGAAGCTATCAAGGGAGGGGATTGGATATGGAGATCTGAGGGTGGTCATTGTGTGGAAATTTACCCCTCTTATCCTATGACCTTGTCAATATTTCCATTTTATAAATAATAGATTAAAAAGAAATATATGAAATATTTAGAAATTAATGTTTTTTATATTTATTTACTCCCTTTTATTGCCCTTTTTTATTGTTGTAGTTATTGTTGTCATTATTTATGTCGACGTTGTTAGGTAGGACAGAGAGAAATGGAGAGAGGAGGGGAAGACAGAGGAGGAGAGAAAGACACCTGCAGACCTGCTTCACCACCTGTGAAGTGACTCCTCTGCAGTTGGGGAGTGGGGGCTTGAACCGGGATCCTTGTGCCGGTCCTTGCGCTTTGCGCCACGTGCACTTAACCCGCTGTGCTACTTCCTGACTCCCTAGAAATTAATGAAAAACATCCAGAGACTGAAACTTTGTAGCTCTGTAGTATATGAAAAATTAAAAAATAAAAAGAATCATTTCTGTGCAGCTGTCTCTGGTTTGAAGTATCTACACATAACAAAATTAATAGAATTTACCTTTTATTTAAAATGACAAATAAAAATATTTCAATTTGTAAATGTTGTAATTAGATAGATGTGTAGTTCTTAAATTAGAGTCAACACAAGGCTGAGGAGATACCACCATTGTAGCTTAGGAGATTTTCATTTTTGAAGCAACAGAAATCCCACAGTCAATTTCTGACATCACCACAAGCCAGAACTGAGCAATTGTTCTATTAAAAAAAATAAGCCAATACATAGTAAGTACTCAGTAAATACTAGTCACTTATTTATAGATAATCATGTGTATTCTTCTGTTGAGCATTACAAGGTCTAAAGTATGTCTTGTATTAACCTTGAAATTGAAAGGATGAAATATAATTATGATATATATGTACATTAATATGTATAACAGAATATGTATTATATATTTATATTATATTGTGTTTTATATATTATATATTTACATATTATAATATATTTAATTACATATATATTAATATTTTATATTTATATAGTATATTATTTTTCTAACAGAAGAGCCAGATGCATATAAGAAAACTTCCATTCAGTGATAAATGGCATAGTACTGTATGTCCAAAGAAATATGGAAAAAATGATCTCTGTCTGAAAAAACTGAAAGGGTTTCACAATGGAATGACTTATGAACTACACATTGAGGGCTGAGTGAGTCCTCTCCAGAAATAAGTTGTCAGGACACAGAAGTGTCCTGAGTCTTAGAGAGAGTTATGAGTGGTCTACATAGACCAAACATATAATTTTTTACTTATTTCAAAAAGGGGACATCAACAATACTGTAGGATAAAAGGGGTACAACTCCACACAATTCCCATCACCAGATATCCATATCCCATCCCCTCCCCTGATAGCTTTCCTATTCTTTATCCCTCTGGGAATATGGGCCCAAGGTCATTGTGGGATGCAGAAAGTGGAAGGTCTGGCTTCTTTAACTGCTTCCCTGTTGAACATGGGCATTGACTGGTCGACCCATACTCCCAGCCTGCCTCTCTCTTTCCCTAGTAGGTTGGGGCTCTGGTGAAGTGGAGCTCCAGGACACATTGGTAGGTTCATCTGTCCAGGGAAGTCTTTTTAATACAGAGGCTGAGTCTTTGATATGTTGACTCTCTCAAAAGCCTAGATCAGGGAGAATAGAAGCAACTGGTGGCATAGCTATATACAAATAGTGTCAAAGGACATAAATTATGGTGATGTTGGGTATTATATAGCAAATTCTAACAAAGGGATTTTTCAAAGTTAACCTAATTACCAAATAATGTGATTATAACAATAACTAGCTATTGTCTTCTTTAACCCTAAGACAGCAGGAAGCTCACATTTCCACTATACAGCCTATATTTTCCCCAGTCCTGGAACCTTAGGGTGGGGTTCACTTTCCTGCATGCTTCTCTCAATTCATACCAAATAATGTTGCATCTGCAGATCCCAACCTAATCAATGTAGCAAGTACCAACTCAGCAGGCTTCACTTCAGACTGTGTCCAAAGACTTCAGGTGTGGAATGACAACACTTCACTTTCATTACTCAAATGATCTTTCCTTTCTTAGTATTCTCTAATTCCATTCCAGGAGGTTCACTTCCTAACAAAGCCCCAAAACCTAGATATAGACCAGGTCCCATGAGATAGAGCATATGTTCACATGTAATGTATCCATAAACTAGGGAAAATATATACCTGAAAGCAATAGTACACAATAGTCTGAAGTCAGTTCCCCCCAGCACTTCATCTGCACTATTCCAGCCTTTAGGTCCATGATTGCTCAACAATTTGTTTGCTTTTTATGTGAACTCTCTTTTCAGCTACCAGGTTCCAGATGCTAGCATGATGCCGACCAGACTTCCCTGGACAAACATATAATTTTAATGCTGAATGCATAATAGATTTACTAGCTATTCCATTCCAAAATATTTATGATTCAATATTTTTATTCTTTCTTTTTCAAGATACTTTTTAGGCTTACAGAAAAATTAAGCATCTAATTGAGTATGGACATTTCACATACATTCACTCTCCTCTAAATATTATACAACTTAAAAACACTACACAGGTGTTTTTTATACAATGCTTATATTCAGCAATCTTGAATTAATATAGAATATGGAGGAAATATGACTTGAGGATTGAGAATGCAGAGAATGGAAAGAAGAGAATCAAAGTCAAGATAAGGAAGCAGGGGACCCATTAAATTCTGCCAAGAAGATTGGATTTAAATATTAAGTATTTGAAAGGCTCTAGCCAGAAAAATGGTATATCCACATCTTAGGGGTAGATATCAGGTGAATTTGTGGAGAATAGCTATAAGTTTGAATAATGCAATTTGATAAAAATGAGTTCTAAAGTCATAGGGAAAAACTGAAGCAAGAGACAACCATGTGAAAAGGTAAAGCTGAGAGGCCAAGTATGACCTATAAGAAAAATGTGCATCTTAGGGGCCAGGTGCTGGTACAACTGGTTGAATGCACATGTTACAATGCTCAAGGGATCCAGGTTCAAAACCCTAATCCCTCACCTGCAAGGAGAAAGCTTCATAAGTGGTGAGGCAGTGCTGCAGGTATATCTATTTCTTTCTTCCACTCTATCTGCTTCTTCTCTACTTCTCTCTGTCTCTGTCTAAAAAATAAAGAAAAATTAAATGTGCATCTTCAGTGAGAGAGAACCATGAGGCTACTGAGGGCAGATGTAATTTAGCATACTTGTTATCACAGGGAAGAAGATAAACATTTTTATTTAATAAATTGGTAAATCAAAATTACTTTTTAACCTTCTTTTTAGAATATTTATTTATTTGCCATAAAAAAGTTACAGAGAGAAAGATACAGACAGAACACTACTCAACTATGGCTTATGGTGGCACTGGGGATTGAACCTGGGACCTCAGGCATGAAAGTCTTTTGCATAACCAATATACTATATATATCCTGTCCTCTCCTCTCTCTGACTCTCTCCCTCTTCACCTCCCTTCCTCCATCTCAAGGTATGCCTGAATCTCTCCATATCTGCCTTAAAATACTCTATTTACTGACCACTTCCATCCTGAATTCAATTTCATTATGTAGAATGGCTCTTCTAACTTTACCTTTTCATATTCCTTTTTTATATGCCTGCTCTGATGGCCATCTCCAATAGACAGAAGAGATAATATACTATCTCTTCACTTCATTCTTTCATAGTAGACCAACTCAGTAGCCTATGCTTTGATTATTTAACTAATTATTTATATATTTATTTATTGACTTGGAGACAGAGAGATATAGAGAGGGAAAGAGGCAGAGAGACACCTACAGCCCTGCCTCACTACTCGTGAAGCTTTCCCCATACAAGTAAGGATCATGGGCTTGAACCCAGGTCTTTGCACACTATAATGTGTGCATTTAACAAGGTTTGCCACCACTTGGCCCCCTGATTTTATTCTTCTTTAATTAAACACCCTCCTCTAATTTATTCATCTGTGACTGATTGAGGGAAAGTAAGTAGTTTACTAGTTAATTATGGGGAATATCCTACAACCGAAGAGATTATGGGAGAGTAGGCACCATAAATATATCTAGTAAACATGAACAGTAGAAAACAATTGATTAAATGGAAGAGAAAGGAATATAAAGCATTTTTTTTCACAAGAAGAGAGAAATAAATTGTCATCCAGTAGTTTCACAGATCAAAGGGGTCAAATCTAGTTCAACTGACCTTCCTTAAAAGTGTTTCAATGGGCAACAAATTATGAGAAGGGCTGCCTTCATTTTCTATTGCTGCACTTATGAATAACCATGAATTTTCAATTTTTAAATAGTTCTGATGTCAGAAAACCCACAAGAATCTCCCAGACTAAAACCAAGGTGTAGGCATGACCACATCCCTTTCCAGAGTCTTTAGATGAAAATCCATTTCCTTGTTCTGTTATAGTTTCTAGAGGTCATCTATTTTCTTTGTGAACTTCTTCGTTCATCTTCAGAGCAGCAACAGCAAATCATTCTGACCTCCTCCTAAACTTTTTCCACATGTATAAGCCTCTGTGGTTACACAGAGTCTGCCTGGACAGTCCATTATGATCTATTTTAATGTCAATTTATTAACAACTTTAGCCTATCTGCTACTTTTAATCTCTATTTGTCATATGATACAACATTTCATTGGTGCTGAGGGTTAGAATGTGGAATTTACATGATGGTGGTGGTGGTGATGGAGGTGGAGGCCACTTTTCCTCCCATCGGGACATTATACATGGACATGAGCAAAGTAGAGTAGAGGGAGACCAAGGGTTTTCAGAGAAGAGAGCAGACTGGTTTGACTGCGACTTAAAATTGATGAAGTAAAGTTCTAGATAACACAGAACAGCAGCATAGGGTCACACTGTTGTCAATCTTTTTTATTTTTTACCTGTTCATGTTCTTTTATTTTCTTATTTCTTTATTGGGGAATTAATGTTTTATAGTTGACAGTAAATATAAGTTTGTACGTGCATAACATTTCCCAGTTTTCCACATAGCAATACAACCCCCATTGAGTCCTCTGCCATCATGTCCCATTCTATTAGTTGGAGGTCACTGTGGCTTTAATTTGCAGTTTTTTAGTAACATGTTGAACAATTTTTCATGGGCTTATTGGTCTTGTGTGTGTGTGTGTGTGTGTGTGTGTGTGTGTGTGTGTATCACTAGGTGTGACATTGGGGAGTGGGTTATTTTTGAAGTTTTAAGAATATCATTCTGAGGTGAGATATTTACCTTATAAGTGACTGATGGGACTCACTTCAGGTTGTAAAGAAAGATAATGAGTTAATAGTACACACTTTAGGTGTATGTGTGTACGTGTGTGTGTGTTTGTGTGTGTATATGTGTGTGTGTGTCATATGTGTGTGTGGTTAGGACTTGGAAATTAGCTGAAAACAAATTGGATAGGAAGCTATTTAAGTAATCAATACCAGAAATAATTAAAAGGTGAATTAGAAATACAATGGGGAAAAAAAACCCTTAAAAGTGAGAAAAAATAATTATATGTGTGATTATAGATTACCAGTTATACTACTATATAGTCAAACTTGATTACAAATATAAAATTTTTAAAGTGTAAGGTGAAAACTCCTGAAAACTTCCATCTTTAGAAGTTAATGTCTAATTGTGTTCACAGTCACTGCAATATAAGGTAGGCTGATAGGGTGAATAAGATGACCTCACCTTTGAAATGTACCTTAGTGTCTTTGGAGTTGGGTGGAAGACTTAGTGGATGAAGTTGTGTGGATTTTGTTATATTTTTGTTGTTGTTGTTTGTTTGTTTTAGATAAAGTAGTAGCCTTAATACTTTTTTTTTTTTAAGAAAGACTTTGTATCCCACTTTCTCTGCTATAGGTCAGAAAACCCTTTTTATCCAACACCTAATATTTATAGTAAGGAGAGTAGTCATTTACTTGTGCATTACTTCCTGGAGGATGCTGTCACATTTGTCTGCAAAGCAATCTTCACACAAGCTGAGGTTGAGGGCCTTGTCCAGGGTCACACTGGGAGAACAAGTTTAGTGTAGGGTTAGTATTTACTTCAAGTGCCCACTCTCAGTCTGGCTCACTGGTTAACTCTGCTTGTAGTTATAGCAGCACATGGAAATAAAATCAAGAAAGTAAACATATACCAGACAGTAGCCAAGAAATTCATAGGTGTTCTCAGTGTATCTCTTAGAAGTGACATCATGTAATAGAAAGAGGTGAGTCTTCTGGCTTCTGAGCCAAGGACTGTAATTTATAAATCATTGTAGGTCAAAAATCTTCCCCCAACTTCCATTTCATCATATTAAAATTTGTGGAATATGTTTGCCTAAGTCTCTTTAGGGCTGTCTCTGTTGAAATGGGTACTCTCGTACCTGCTTGGTAGCTGTGGTACAAACTTTTTTTTATGCCTCAGAAATTTCTTTATTTTTCTTTATTTTTAATTTTTTTATTTATTTAAAAAAGGAGACATTAACAAAACTATAGGATAAGAAGGGTACAACTCCACACAATTCCTGCCACCAGATATCCGTATCCCATCCCCTCTCCTGATAGCTTTCCTATTCTTTATCCCTCTGGGAGTATGGACCCAAGGTTATTGTGGGATATAGAAGGTAGGAGGTCTGGCTTCTGTAATTGTTTCTCCACTGAACATGGGTGTTGACTGGTCGATCCATACTCCCAGCCTGCCTCTCTCTTTCCTGATTAGGGTGGGGTTCTGGGGAAATCTGAGCTCCAGGACACATTGGTGGGGTTGTTTATCCAGGAAAGTCTGGTTGGCATCATGCTAGCATCTGAAACCTGGTGGCTGAAAAGAGAGTTAACATACAAAGCCAAACAAACTGTTGAACAGTCATGGACCTAAGGTCTGGAATAGTGCTTTGTTTTGTGTGTGTGTGTGTGTGGGGGGGGGGTGGTCCTCCATTTTGCAGATAGCTAGGAGGGATATTTTAGTTATATTTCAAAAGTCCTGTAGCTATACTAACTTTTTTTCTCTCTCTCTCTGAGCCTGAAATCTGATATTCAGGTGGATCCAAGTTATTGTCTGGGGAAGTGATGTCATCGCTGTAAAAGGGACAGAAAGATGGATCAGGGAAAAGAGTAGCTCCTTAATATGGGGAAGGGGTATAAATATTGTTGACTGTAAACCCCATCGATTTGATTTGGTGTGGGGCCCATATTCAGCTTAGGAACCTATGTGACCTCTGAATCCCTGTTTATCTGAGCTCACATTCTGTGGTCATCAGTAGGAACTTTCCAAGCTGTCCCAATATAAGGACCCATCTTCTTCAGGTGTAGCATAGAGTATATTGTCCATCCTCTCTTCTGAGGATAGAACATTCTCTACCATTGTTGATCCAAGTTGAGGGCAAGGTCCTATGGGCAGACCACAAAGGAGTCTCTGGACACAGTCTGAAGTGAAGCATGCTGAGTTGGTACTTGCTGCGTTGATTAGGTTGGGATCAGCGGATGCAACATTATTTGGTATGAATTCAGAGAAGCATGCAGGAAAGTGAGCCCCACCCTAAGGTTCCAGGACTGGGGGAAATATAGGCTCTATAGTGGAAATGTGAGGTTCCTACTGTCTTAGGGTTAAAGAAGACAACAGCTAGTTATTGTTATAATCACATTATTTGGTAATTGGGTTAACTTTGAAAAATCCCTTTGTTAGGATTTGCTGTATAATACCCAACATCACCATAATTTATGTCCTTTGACATTATTTGTATATAGCTGTGCCACCAGTTGCTTCTGTTCTCCCTGGTCTAGGCTTTTGAGAGAGTTAACATATCAAAGACTCAGCCTATGTATTAAAAAGACTCAGTATGTGCTTTTAAAAGTTTGAGATCTCCACTTTTTTTAAAGTTAATTTGGCAGCATTGTTCAAAAGTCCTTAAAATGAGATATATCACAGAAATATACTTTAGAAACAGGCTATAAAAGTTAAAAAGGGACATGTAGGAGATAGCTTATTGTATGTGTGGCCCTGAAATCCAATCCTGGCAATATATAGTTCCCCTGGATGTCATCAGGAGAACTTTATGGTAAAGTGATACTTAGGTTTTTCTCTTATCTCATTCTCTTATCTCATTCTATTCTCCCTCTTTCTATCTCTCTCTCTTTAAAAAAAAAAAAGAATCTCACATGTGTGAGACCTCTGGGTTCATATCCTAATGATTCATCAAAAGTAAAATAGGCAGTGAGGAGCTGGGTTCCCCAGTAGAGAACACATTGTCATGTTCAAGGACCAAGGTTTAATCCAGTACCATCATATGGGAGTTCCTAGAGGGAAAAACTTCAAAAACAATGAAGTGGTCCTGCGGTGTCTCTCCTCTCTCCATCTCTATTTCTTGAACTCTGTCTAAAAGAAAATAATGACTGCTGGGACCTGTGGAATTATGCCAGCACTGAGCCCCAGAGACAAACCTGATGGAATAAAAAAATAAAGTATAAGTTTTAATTATAAGGATGTGTAGCTAATCATATTTAAATTTAAATTAAGAAATAATCTAAATGCCCAACAGCTGATAATTCCTTACATATGGTGATTAAAATATCATAATGCTACAGGTATCAGCAACTATATTTACTGTCAATCATAACTCCAATAAAAAGAAAGAAAAATATATCAGAATGGAGCTCTAACGAGTCATTAAAAATTACTATGCAGGACAAGGACTGATAAACCATAGTCTATGGACCAAATTATCACACTGATTACATTAGTAAATAAAATTGGGCATTTTTCTATTATCAATGACTACTTCTTGAGTTATTTTGGCAGCCAAATAATAGTTATGGCCATATAACTGTCTTAACTTGTTGCAACCCTTTCAAATATTGATTTCTTCCCCAGCAGTGTCAATACATTTTGAGTGATTATTACAATAAAACCTTACAGTGATTTCAGGTTGCAATACACATTGTTTAGTGAAAAAAAAAGCTAATCAGTATTTAAGTCTTAATTTAAATGTAAGAATTCTCCATACTTCATTTAGCTAGGAACAGCTATATTTGAGATGTCTCTAACCAGCATTGAGAGTTTTTGGCTTCCTTTCATTCTCTTTCCATTTTTTCTTCTCTAACTTCCTTAATTTGAAAAGAAAAAAAAACTACAAAGGACAAAAAGCATGGAGTAATAAGGGTAAAAACATTCTTAAATGTGACCGGTGTTTTTATTAAAAGGCTTCAACATCTCTAGGAGTGGCAAACTTGCTTATTATTGGACACACTTGCTTTCTGTTCTTTTCAGTGTCCAAAATTTAATTGTACATCCATCTGTAATATATTTCGTCCATTTTTCTCCAGCTGCTACACTTCTAGCTTTTCTTATGTCTATCCATGCAAACAGATTCTTTTGGGGGTCCTAGACCCTTTCTTTGTTCTTCTTTTGAAAAGAATTAAAATCTTTCAATTTGATAGAAAAGGATACAGAGAAGTGGAAAGTTATTCCATGTTCATGAATTGGAAGAATTAACATCATCAAAATGAATATTATACCCAGAGTTACATACAAACTTTTAAAAATATTTATTTAGTCCCTTTTGTTGCCTTTGTTGTTTTATTGTTTTGTTATTGTTATTGATTTCATTGTTATTGGATACATAGAAATTTAATGCAATCCCCATCAATATACCACCCTTTTTTTTTTCCTTTTAGAATAGAGCAAAAGCTATATATGTTAACCTAGAACCAGAAAATACCTAGATTGCCAAAACAACTTTAAGAAAAAAAGAACAGAACTGAAAGCATTACACTCCCAAATCTCATATTGTATTATTGGGTCATTGTAGTAAAAAATGCTTGGTATTAGAACAAAAAAAGACACAATGATCAGTGAAATAGAATTGAAACCTCAGTCACATAAGCTCCTAAACTGAATATGGGCCCCAGATTAGATCAAATCAATAGGGTTTAAGTCAACAATATTTATACCCCTTTACCATATTTGGGAGCTACTCTCTTCCCTGATCCAGCTTTCTGGTCCTTTTTCCAGCTATGATATCATCTCCCCAGACAATAACTTGGATCTACCTGCACATCGGATGTCAGGCTCATAAAAACAATAAAAAACAAAACACTAGTATAGTCATGGGCCCTTTGGAATATGACTGAAATAAACCTACTAACTATCTACAAAATGGAGACCCCC